>NW_012267289.1:8081278-8283470 GCF_000151885.1 Dipodomys ordii | reverse complement strand
GCCCAGGCCCAGAGTTCAGGCCCCACAACCAGACCCCAAAAAAAAAAAAAAATCAGAAAAAAAGGAGTTTTCATTATTGAGGAAATATTAGAGTACTCAAATATATTGCAAAAATGTTTTGAAATACAAAATATTTGGGTATGGGGTTAAGCTGTTATAAATGTTGTATAACTAATATGTTTTAAAATTCAGAAGTTTATATAAAAGATAACATCCACACCCTTTTTTATTTAATACAGGTAAAACATCACATATAAATGTACCCAATTCAAATTTGACAGATGAGAGGAAACCACAAATGTACCTGGATGATTCAGGAGAGTGTCAAGTTCTTCTTTGGCCACAACCATTCTTAATTTATCGCTACTATCAATGACAAAAATAATGGCTTGTCCATCTCTGTGTAATACAAAGAAAGTGAAAACTTAAAAAATTTGCATATTAATTTTTCATTTGCATTAGGTACAATTACTTCACGTCCTATGTGCATTTGTTATTAGAAGATTCACTTTTCTTCTTTGTCTACATGACTAAGATATTAACCATTACTTATATTCATATAAAATCCTTTATGTAAATGATGATTTGGTATATTTAATCACTTGTTATTTCTTTATAAAATTTAAAAGAAGTCAGTTTTTGTTTAAGTAATTAAAAGATGGGAAAAAGTTTAAAAATAAAGACATCTAGCATATAAACCTCTAGTACAAATATCATAGTTGGTACAAATAATACTCAGTAAATTGTATCAACTAATTGGTACTTTACATTTATTAATGAATATCTGTATTTGTATTTTAAAATGGAATTATTTTGTTTCATATCCTGTCTTTCTTTTTTTTGTGTGTGTGGGGGGGTCTGGTCGTGGGGCCTGAACTCTGGGCCTGGGTGCTGTCCCTCAGCTTTTCAGCTCAAGCTAGCACTCTACCACTTGAGCCATAGCACCACTTCCAGCTTTTTTTTTTCTGCTAATGAGGAATCGAACCCAGGGCCTCATGCATGCAAGGCAAGCGCTCTGCCACTGAGTCACTTTCCCAGCCCCATCTTGTCTTTCTTGTATGTACATTTACTTCAATTTGGGGGAATATACTTTGAACTATACTTTTATGTGAAACACTAAGGTCTAACAACATTGCTTCTCAAATACTTTTTAAACCAAAAATCATAATCAGAAATACATTTTACAATGAAAGCAGTAGACATACAAGCATGTAAATACATTTCAAATGTCTCCTGAAAACAATACTTGAGTTTTATTTCAAGATTTATCTCATGAAAAATCTTGAGACCAATAACCTACATAGTTTTCTTTATAAACTTCTTGGTACTTTACAGTTTATTCATAAGAGTAAAAATAGACAAACTTTAAAGTTTTCAGATAAACATTAACAGAGTCTTCCAGAAGTGATAAAACAATTCACATGACAGAAGTATTTTTCTAGTTATTACTATCTGTTAAACCTTTGGCTTTTAAAAGCAAAAAACTTTTGTTCTATATATCATTAATTGCTAATGAAGCTCATTACCTTTTGTATAATTTTTGGACATCTGCACTTTGTGAATTATTTATTTATCTAATCATAAATGCATATTTTAAAGAAATTAGTAATTAGCAATCAAATTAATAAAAATAACACAAACTTTAAAAATACCAATTTCTCCTATTATTTAAAAAATGGTAATATGGATTAAGAAAGCCACAATTACTAGTAGATACAGAAACCAGTAGAACTGGAAATATTTACCATGAGCTCTAAAAGAGTTTAATCACTTTGTATAAGTGATTTTATTTATGGAATTCATTCTAAAGAAACATGAACTATGTCTAAGCTTTACATATATAATAACTAGATAAGTGTTTATAATCTTTAAAAACTAAAATGATGTTCATGTACAAATAAAGAAATGTTTGAGCAAATTCTGGCACAGAGCTGCACGAGAAAAAATTAGGCAGCCACTAATTATATTCATAATGTTTTTACCTAATATCTATATAATTGAATGTTAACTGAGAAAAGCAAGATATAAAATTATTTATAGTACTTAATTAAATGTCTCCATTCTCTTTAGGGATTCACATTAGGTACTAGTATATTTCAAAATGACCATTGTCAAGAAGATTAACAATGGTGAATTTATGAGCAGTATTTATGAAATAGAATAAGTTTTTGTTTTTGGTGGTTTTTTTTTTTCCAGTCATGGGGCCTGAACTCGGGGCCTGGGCACTGTCCCTCAGCTCTTCAGCTCAAGGCTAGCCACAGTGACACTTCTTGCTTTTTCTGTTTATGTGGTGGTGAGGAATCGAATTCAGGGCCTCATGTATGCAAGGCAAGCACTCTTACCACTGAGACACCTTCCCAGCTCAGAATATTAGTTTTAACATGCTCTAAACTTTAAGAGATGGGTGACAATGTTGTAAAGACACTTTGTACTCATATACTATTTTGTAGAATGGGAACTTCTTTGTACAACTACTTAAAGATACTACTATTACTACTACTACTAATAATAAACTGTGCTTACATTTTGTACCTTTTCTTTCTTTCTTTTTTTAGATTTTTTTTGGGGGGGGTCAGTCATGGGGCTTGAACTCTGGGCCTGAACGCTGCCTCAGCAATTCAGCTCAAGGCTAGTGCTCTACTGCTTGAGCCACAGCGCCACTTCCGGTTTTCTAGTGCTTTATTGGCCTTTTCTTGCCTAGGCTGGCTTTGAACCGTGATCCTCAGATCTCAGCTTCCTGAGTAGCTAGGATTACAGGTATAAGCCACTGGCGCCCAGCTGTACCTTATTTTCTAGAGTAGAACTAACATAAAAATTACAGTATACAGTATTTAACATTACAAAACAAAATAAATTTACAAATAATCCCTTAAAATTCTATTATTCCAAAACAAATGCTATCAAATGTTTGGTACATATTCTAACAATTTTGTTTTTGTACACATATGAAGCATTTATTTATATAAAGAGTATTTTTCTTGACATAGTCAAGGTATGTGCTACCACACATTCTTCTATATATCTTAACCTAACAGTTCTAGTTACAGGTCACTTTTCTAAAATACTTACTAAGTAATATAAGCAGTTTTCAATTTTAAAAAATATTGACAAATGATGTTGAAAAAAGGTACTACATTCTCAACAGAGTACTTTATTTTGACACTAAAAGTAAAATGAACACAAAAGTACATTATAAATCTTTTTAAATCTTTTTCAATAGATTAAAATATGCACTTATTTTTTCAGTGTTAGAAAATATATATAAAATAAATTTAGTACTATGACAAACTTCTCAATTGCAATCATTTTATCATTTAATTTAGAATTTAAACTTAGGATTCCTCAAATTTTTCAAAAATATTTTAAAGAGTAAAAATTAGAACAAAAAGAATTTTTTGAAGTACATTTTCCATGTATTTTTGCTATGTCCTTAAAATATTTAAAAAAACTAGCAAATCATATTGTTTTAAGAAGGAATACCTATCAATTAATTAGAAGAATGTAAATGTCATGTTCCAGAAGCTCAAGTTTCCTAAAATGAAAATAAATAAAAATAAAAGCCTCACATCTATGAAGAATACACACTAGCAAATCAGTTTTCCATTTCTAAACACAACTTTTGAGTCTGAAGAGCTCTCCTTCCTTTCCTGTACATAAAAGGATCACTGATGAACATGATTTAAACAGGTGTAAGATTTATTAAAGTACTCACTGCAAAGTTTCTTGAGTCAATCTCCTCTGATTGATATTTTAGGAATATAATATTTGCTCTTAAATTAGCAGGAAAATGGTACTCAATCTAATCTGGTAGACACTTCATGATAGTTCATAATAATAAAAGGAGCTTCATCAAGAATAGAGCTCCTCTATGACCCAGCAATCCCACTTCTGGGCATTTACCCAAAGGAAAACAAACAAGGCCATACTAAAGTTACCAGCACAACTGTTTATTACAGCATTATTCAAGATAACTAAGATATAGAACCAACCCAGATGCCCCTCAGTAGGTGAATGGATCAAGAGAATATTGTGTGTGTGTGTGTGTATATATATATATATATATACACACACACACACACACATATATATGTATATATACAATGGAATTCTATGCCTCCATCAGAAAGAATGACAGTGCCCCAATTTGTTAAGAAGTAGAAGGACATGGAAAAAATTATATTAAGTGAAGTAAGCCAAACCCAAAGAAACATATGTCCCATAGTTTCCCTTATTTGCAATAACTAGTATATGTCTAGGATAATATTACCAGACAAGCAGAAAAGGTCAAAAGCTATGTACATATGACCATATGAGAGGATGCTAAGCAAAATGAACCCCAAGATAGGGACACAAGAGATTTTATCTTTGTTGTTGTTGATTTGAATGTACTATGTGATTTTTTTGTATGTTCTTTTGTATGTTCTTCCCCCCATGGTATAACCCCTGCTGTCACTGTATTTGATTCTGGTGTCCTGCATCTTGTATATACATTTTTCTAATTTGGGAAGGAGAAGGGATAACAAAATGCTGAAACAAGGATACGGGTTGACCCATTGTAACAATGAGACATACAAGACACTATGTTGAAAATGAACTTTACAACTTGTGGGGGGGGGGGGGGAGAGAAGCTAGGGAGGTGGGGAGGGAAGGGATGGTAGGGAAAAAACAAAGGAGGGGGTAACAAGGCTCAAGAGGAAATGTACTCATTACCTTGTTCATGTAACTGTAACCCCTTTGTATAATATCTTCACAATAAAAATATTTAAAAAGGAATATTGCTTTTGAACATCACTCTCATAAATGAAGGAATCCTTGCAACCTTAGAAGTTAATGAGATTATTTTAACATTAAGTGCAAATCTTGGGAAGGCATACCTGGATGTAAGTAACAGCTCTCAATCTGAAGTAATTAGTGAGCACTTGATTTGTTATGTACTTAAAAGTACTTTGTTTGGAACTATTCACAGAATAAACCATAAGTTACAGATGGTGTGATTTTAACTAAACTTGGTCAATATTATTTCTGTTCCAGAGGTTAAGCATCATATTTGGCCTTGAAGAAAAAATTTGAATACACTTCTTTTCTAGAGTTTACAATCCTAGAAGGGAGAACCTAGGGGTGTTTGACTTTAAGGCAAAGTGCATATGATTACAGAGGGGAAAAAACAAAACACTTTGCAAGCACTGCAGACTGAATAAATGAAGACACAGTATAACCTCAGATGAGGAAACTTTTAAATTGGTTTGTCTTTTGTTTATCTAAACTCAGGGCCTAGGTACTGTTCCTAATTCCTGCCCCACCCCCATCTCCACCCCTTTCAAGGCTAACATTCTACTACTTTAGCTATAGCTCCACTTCTGGCTTTTTGGTGGTTCATTAAGACAAGAGCCTCATAGAATTTCTTGCTTCAGCTAGCTTCAGACCACAATCTTCAGGTCTCAGCCTCTTGAATGGCTAGGATTATAGATGTGAGCCAGTTACACCTGGTTTGTTTTGTTTTGGTTTTACATGTACAAACACATTTAATAGGGGTATACTTAATGTTAAAAAGTTATAAAATATTTGTATCATTACTGTAATAACTAGCTTCATAATTTGCCCAAATAAATCTTGATGAAAACAAATTAAAAATTAAGAAGTATTTATACAGATTAAGCAATCAAGTAACCGAAGTAGTTATTTCATGGTAAGTTGGGTTTAATTAGATAAATGTCTGAAAAAATAATATATCTTTGATTCTCCTAAACACTCAATTTTTTTTTTGTGACTGACAGCCTCATTCCTGTTTTGTCACTCATATAATTTCCTCCTATGCTTCTACACTTCCTGAGCTTGTTCTTTTTTGTTACTATTACTGTTGCTTTGTTTTCCTAGGCAGAGTCTCTGCTATGTATCCCAGACTGGCTTCTAATATACTATGTATCCTAGGGTGGCTTTGAACTTAAAATCCTCCTGTCTCAGGCTTTTGAGGACCAGGATTACAGGTCAACATCATCATGCCAAACTTGAGCTGGTGCTTAAAACAGACATATTAGCCATATTAGCCAATGAAGTATCATTTAAAAAAAGATAATAAAACAGAGACTGTACACACAGGAATATTATGAAGCAACTTAAATATTTGAGAAACAATGTGAAGTAGTAGTAAATATTGTTCTCAATTAGGAAATGTGCTTAAATTATACAAACAACAGAAAAAATTAAAACTCAGTCCATATAATCACCTGGATTTCTGATTTTTGTTATTAAGACATAGCCATGTAGTTAAATAGCATTCACAAATGTACTTACTTATAATAGTGTTCCCAGAGATTTCTGTATCTTCCTTGACCTGACATGTCAAACACTGTAAAAGACAAACTAAAGAAAAGAAGAAGCAAAGCATGACATCTTAACCACTTAACTTTTCCTTTCCCTTCCCTCCCCTCCTCCCCTCCCCTCCTCTCTCCTACCCTCCTTTCCCCTCCTCTCCCCCTCTCCTTCTCTTCATTTCCCTTCTTCCATTTCCTCACTTTCTCTACCTTCCTTTCTTCTTCTTCTTCTTCTTTTTTTTTTTTTTTACTTTTTCTAGCACAACTGGGGTTTAAACTAGGGCTATAACTTTAGTGGTAGGCATTGATCTTATCATTTTATCACCATCCCTTAACTTTATTATTTTTCACACAGAGTCTTGCTTCTGGCTAAGGCAGACATCAAGAAGTGATCCAGTAGCATGGACCACTAAATATATCTAGGTTACTAACTCAGAGTATAACTTTTACTTAATATTTTAAGTTTTTTTCAAAGAAATAACCATTGCAATCTGATCATGAATGAGAGCCAATATTCAAGAGTTTTAAAAATGAATTTTTGATATGTCATTTACATACTGAAAAATAAATTAGAGGTAGTTACAAAAATATTAATACATATAGGCTTCTAAAGAAATTAATTTTTCTAAAAGTAGGAGAGGTAACCGATAGAGCTTAGTCACAAGGATAAAGTATATTACCTGGATGATTTGAATTTCTCTATGCTGAATCCTATTGTTGGAACTATATCTTGAGATTGAGCCTTTAAAAGAGAAAACAATTTAGGAATTTGTAATTACTAAAGATGAACTCTTCCTCAGGTTAAACAATTATGTCCAGATTTTCCATTTCTAAAATACGAAATGGCAAAATTAAAAATACTAAGAATTTTTGCAACTGTGTGACCTACAAAAACTTATGTATATATATTTTAATTTATATCTTGTTATATTAAGTTACTAAGAACTTATTTTTTTGAGTATGTAGGACTTTCTAAACTTTCAATACTTACTGAATTTATATATGTTTAAGCCTGTTCTCTTGAGACAATCCATGCTCTCAAGGAATTTGTGATATAGACAATGTGAATAACAATAAATTACTCACAAATGAGCAAAGCATGTAAATGATAAAAAGAAAGGTTATTGTGATTGTAAAGGCAGCAGGGGTGCTGTTAACATAGTCTGGAAGAATGCTCAGGAAAAGCTGCTTTAAGCAACTAACATCAAACAGGAATAATGGGAAAGGAGAAAAAGTTGTAACAAGTTCTTGACAAAGAACATTCCATTTAAGTATGATGATCTTAGGGCAAGAAGGAACTTGACAGTCAGGACAAGTAGAATGGCTATATGCCTAATAAGTATTGGTAAGTAGCACATGGTCTTTATCAAGGTAAATAAGAACCTGAAGACCTTGGGAGGGAGGGAAGATAAAAAAGATGCAAGAATAGCTTGTTGACAAGTCATGCAAGTTTTTTTGTTTTTTGTTTGTTTTTGTTGGTTGTGGGTCTTAAACTCTGTGCCTGGGCATGGGTACTGTCCCTGCGCTCTTGAGCTCAAGGCAAGTGCTCTACTACTTGAGCCATAGCGCAACTTCTAGTTTTCTGGTGTTTAATTGAAGATAAGAGTCTCACTAATTTTTCCTGCCCACGCTGGCTTTGAACCATGATCCTCAGATCTTAAGCTCCTGAGTAGCTAGAATTACAGGCATGAGCCACTAGTGCCCAGCCAAATCATGGGAGTTTTAAAAATGCATTGTATTGACTATCTCAGGAAAGAAATTAGACGTGTAGAAGCATGTATAAATTCAAGGAGAATTCCAATAAATAGCTCAATAAAATAGAAGACAGAGAAGAATATGAAGAAGAATTAGGTAACGATATAGAAAGCCTTAAGAATCAAATTAAAAAGTTAGAAATCAAAAGCTCTATAATCACATTAAAAAGTCAGTTATAAACTTTACTAATAGAATGAAAAAGTTGATAACAGAGTATCAGTAACTAAATATGAAGTAGAGGAATTAGGTTAGAATGACAGGACAAAAATATATTTAAAAAATATAAATGGACAGGCATATGAACACTATAGAAAATACCAAATATATAAATCATGAAAAAAGAAAAAGAAAGATATACAAGCTAAAGGTATACAAAATATATTCAATGAAATAATTGCAGAAATATTTCCCAGTCTTGAGAGTCATCCAGGTATAGATGGCTTTAATAAAAAAAGGAAAAATTAGAAAACACCATTAGACATATTATAATTAAAACATTAAATATACAGAAAATGAAAGAATATTGAAATATACAAGACAGAAGTATAAGTCACACAGAAAAGAAAATCTGATCAGAATAACTATAGATGTTTTTCAGAAGTAATTCTAAATGCAAGGAGGGCATGGAGTGATATATTCCAAGCCCTAAAAAAAAGAGCTGTCAAGGTAGATTACTCTATACAGAAACTTATTCTTCATAATTGCAGGAAAACTAAACATCTTCAAAATAAGCAAAATTTAAGGAACTTGTGATCCAAACCATCATTTGCAGAAGATATTGAAAGGAGTCTTAATCACAGAAGAGGAAGAGCTACATTATAAGGAAAATACAGGAAGAATGGATAAATAGATTAAAAAATAAAGATTAGCCAGGCGCTGGTGGCTCACACCTGTAATCCTAGATACTCAGCAGACTGAGATCTGAGGACTGAGGTTCAAAGCCAGCCTGGGCAGCAAAGTCTATGAGACTCTTATCTCCAATTAAACACCAGAAAACCAAAGTGGCTCTGTGGCTCAAGTGGCAGAACACTCTCCTTGAGTTGAAGAGCTGAGGGACAGTGCCCAGGCCCAGAGTTCAAGCCCTATGACCAAAATAAATAAATAAATAAAGATTAGAAAAGTAGCAATCATCACAAAATCCAGCAAATTAATAAAACTACTACATGCTTTTCAGTAATAACACTGAATGTTAATGGTTTAATTCTGTGCTTAAAATATATAGAATGGTGGATTAAAGGGAAGTTTTGGCCATTTGATATCTAAAAGAAATGCATCACATTGACAAAGATAAACATTGGCTTAGGGTACAAAAATGGATAAGAAAATTTTCCAGGAAAACAGTAGCTACATTCTATCTAATAAAAGACTTCAAACCAAAATTAGAAATAACAAAGATTACTTCATATTATAAAAGAAACAATCCACCAAGAGGGCATAACTATTGTTCAGGGTACATGTGCAAAACTTAAGCATACCCAATCTCATGAAATAAATATTAATGAACAGTCAAGCATAGACAGACCCACCACACTAACAGTGGGAGACTTCAATACCTGATTTTCACCAAACAGTGTTTACTGTGTGTATATATCGGGATATAGTAACATACAAAAGTCAGTAGATTTTTACAAACCAATCATGAACAGAAAAGAAATCAGGAACTCTATTTACAATAACCTCAAAAACCAAAACACCTAGGAATAAACTTACCTAAGCAGATGAAAGATTTCAACAAACAAAAAAATAAAACCTTAAGGAAAGAAACTGATGAAGACATTAGAAGGTGAAAATATCTTCCATGTTCATGGATACTGAACATGGAAAACAACCTGCAGTTGCAATATAATTCCCATCAAAAGCCCAATATCATCCTTTCCAGAAATAGAGAAATCAATCCTAAAAGATTGATGCTGGAATTATCACAATATTAGACTTTATAATACAGAGCCATAGTAGCAAAAACAAAATAATACTAGTACAAAAAAAAAAACAGATCAGAAGATCAAAGAAACAGGAGACCCAGACATAAACCCACATGGCTACATTCATATCATTTTGTCAAATCTAATTCTGGCCCTTACCAATTTCTTGCCTTAAATTACTATAATAGCCTTCTACTTATGTCTCTTTAGCTTACATTACCTGGCCAAGTTAAGCAATGGTTTTCTTTTCTTTTTCTTTTTCTTTTAATGTGAAATACACTACAATGTTTAGTTCATAAAGCTTTAGTAGAATTAAATGAGCTAATGGGCATAAAATACTCAACATAGGGTCTGCAAAGATTCAACAAATATTTTCTATCATTATAATTATACCTCACTGACTTCAATTAGTCTTGTTCCAAAGTTTTTTTATACTGCCCCAAGTATGTTAAAAAAGAAAAATCCCTTTTCCATTCACCTTGCTGAAAATAGGAATAGTAGCAGAAAATTTTCCTCCCAACATCATGTTCACTCTGATAGTATATTTCTCAGAAAATTTACATTCAAGTGGAAAGATGGGCATTGGGAAATCATCGGACACATGTCTGTAATGAGCTAGTGAAAAGGGCTCTCTCAGAGGCATTTACCTCATGGTTTTACCTCATTGAAGTTTGGTCAGCTTTTCTTTCTATTCATCCTATGAGCCTAGTATTTTTCCAAAAACGTCTTTCTTCTTGTTGGCTAGAAAAAAGAAAATTTCCAGTACTAAAGTTCCTGACTTGTACTGTGGCGACCCTTGCACAAAAAGTGTCGAATGAAGAGCTTCCTATTTTTTGTTGATCTTGTAAAACTCACCATTTTTAAAGGTTCTTATCTTGTCAGTCACATGATAATAAAACCATCAGTTATTATTAAGAAAAAATACACCAATAACAAAAACTGTGAGCAAGTTGAAAGTTTAAAGAAATCTCAGGAAATATACATCAAAATAGTAACCTTAAGCTGATCATAGATACTGAGAATAGGATCACTCCTATAATCTTAGCTACTCAAGAGATTGAGATCTGAGGATCAAGTTCAAAACTAGCCCAGGCAGAAAAGTCTGTGAGGCTCTTATTGTCAATAAACTAGTCAGAAAAAGCTGGAGGTGGTGCTGTGGCTCGTGGTAAAGTGCTAGCCTTGAGCAAAAGAAACTCATAGACAGTGCCCAGGCCATGAATTCAAGCCCCAGGACTGGCAAAACAAAACAAAACAAAAACCCCCCGAAAACAGTAGCCTTATCTTCTCTGAATTACAATTAAAACATTTACATGTAGCCTCTGTACAATCACCTATCTTCACAATTCCCCATTTAATTGTAGGAATATAAAATTCGTTTTCTTCCTTTGAAAGTTCTAATGGAAATGATTCAAAACAATGAAAATGTCTTTCTTCTTCATTCTTTTAAAAAAATTTACAACAGTCACTAGCACAACCATGTTCACTGCACCACTATCCACCAGAGATAGCCAAGGCATGGAATCAGCCCAGATACTCTTCAATGGACAAATGGATCAAGAAAATGTGGTACATATGCACAATAAAATTGTACTCATCTTTTAGAAAGAATAATATTGTATTATTTGTAAAGAAATGGTAAGACTTGGAAAAAATCGTTAAATTTTTAGCTTATCAACTTCTAAGTAAATATATTAGGTGCTATGCAAGTGTACACAATGGATTAACAGAAATATAGCAGATTCAAAGGAGAACTCAAATAGTATAATTCCTTAGAAAGGAAAAGTCTAAGTTCAACAAAATAATCACCAGGAAGCAGGTACTTGGAAGGGATGGGGTAGGGTCAATGGGAAAGGAGTAGCTAATGAAGATTAGAGACAGGAAGAATGCCTTCAAGAAGTCAATGTATATCCTACAAAATTAAGAAGAGTGAGGGAAAGGGTGGATAGGAACGGGATGGGTGTGAATGTTGAAAGGAATAACACTGACTAAGATGCACTGTATTCATAAACTGCTTTGTTAAATGGAAGCTCTTTTGTACAATTTTTTTTTTTTTTTGGTGGTTGTGGGGCTTGAACTCTGGGCCTGGACGTTGTCCCTCAGTTCTTCAGCTCAAGACTAGTGCTCTACCACTTGAGCTACAGCGCTACTTCCCGTTTTCTGGAGGTTTCTTAGAGATAAGAGTTTCACAGACTTTCCTGCCTGGGCTGGCTTTGAACTTGGATCCTCAGATCTCAGCCTCCTGAGTAGCTAGGATTACAAGCGTGAGCCACTGGCACCCAGCTTGTACAGCTATTTAAAGATAACTTTTAAAGACTTTCCCAACATATAATATGCATCAGTTTAGAAAATTCCAGTAACCTTAGTAAATTAACAATGAAGAAACATTAAGAAAGTTTAATATTAAAAATCAGTTTAGAACTAGGAAATATTTAGTTATATAGAAACCGACTTTATCTATACACATACAAAAAAGAATACATTCATATGAGATGTAGAAGGTAAGAGGCCAGTCTGAGTAAAATCTTCATGAGAACCCACTGAAATCAATAAATAGCTGAGTGTGGTAGCATGAACCTGTTATCCCAGCTATGGAAGAAGTATAAATAGGAGGATGATGACCCAGGCTGGTCAAAGCAAAAATATGACACCCTATCTCAAAAATAACCAAAACAAAAAAAGCATTGGGAAAGGGGATCAGAGGTGGCTCAAGTGGTAAAGTACCTGCCTCAAAGATCCTGGGTTCAGGGCTGGGAAGGTAGCACAGTGGTAGAGTGCTTGCCTTGCATGCATGAGGCCCTGGGTTCATTTCCTCAGCACCACATAAGCAGAAAAACCCGGAAATGGCACTGTGGCTCAAGTGGTAGAGCGTTAGCCTTGAGCTGAAGAGCTGAGGGACAGTGCCCAGGCCCAGAGTCCAGGCCCCACAACCGAAAGAAAAAAAAAAAAGATCCTGGGTTCAAACCTCAGTATCATCAAAACCAAATAAAAAAGAATGAGATTTAGAAAGTGGTATCAGAAATTAGGAATGGACTGGTGACTTTATGTACCTTTCTCTGACATACACATCATGTACTGAAATCGAATGTACTAACTTTACATATTTTTCAGTTAAAATAATATATCCATATATTACTTAAAATTAACCTACCTACTACTGATATGCACATGACACTTTTGGGGGAAACATAGCTAATTTTCTACAGAAACTGTAAAGATAATTTACATTTTCATTTGATTATTCCTCCCTTGAAGAGAAAAAGTTAAAAAAAAATGACAGTGCAGCCTGAAAGTAAGCTTGGAATATTGGTGTAATCTTGAAGAAAAAAAAAATCAAGATTTACTCAAAAACTCCAAAAACCATACTACAAATGATGGTTCATCGACATTTATTAAGTACTGTAAGATTAACATCACTTAACAATATGCTCATATATTTATTTATATGAAATTATAATGTCCAATAACACACATGTATCAAATATGGATACTTACATTTGAAGGTTTAAGTTTATTAATGATTGTTGTTTTCCCACTATTATCGAGACCAAGGCATAAGACGTGAACCTCCTTCTTCCTCAGGCCAAGAAATTCTGAAAGTCTATCTAGCAATCCCATAATGTGATTCAAATATTTTCAAAGCACTGCAAGAAAAAGGAAATATTATCTAAAGGCACAGTATGTATGGTATGTGCATAAAATTTTAATAAAGACACACAAGGACAGTGTAGAAACCATGTCAATGTACTTTATACTTAGTAAAGAGAGCATAAGCTGATTATAAGAAAGGAGCCTTAACTGAAATACAGATTGGCAGCTTATAACCCCTGGCAACAGAATAATGCTCTTGAGATAACCACATTTCTCACAATAATTTGTAATATTTAAGAAGAAACTGTGGTCAGTCTCTCTCTGTCAACTATAATATTTTCAAGTATTTAAAAATTAGGTTATAAGTTTCCTGGGAAATCTGGAACAAAACACAGGCGATGGGTTTCCCATGCAGCCTGATGCTGAAAGCTCAGAAAATATAAGCTAAAACAGAAATACAGGACCAAAGTGTGATTTGTTTTTGCTACAACATTTAAACCACTAGCTAAATCTTTACGAAGAAGTGATATGCAGTCATTATGGAGAGCTACTAGTTTGAAAAATAAAATCCATGCATAGCTGCCTTTTCAATAACAGCAAAGCAAAACAAATATATTTATTAAACGTTTATAATACACACTGGAACAAGACTGATGTCATCATCCTCTTTAATCTAATCCCTTTATCAATATATTTCAAGCAGTGCAACTGTTCGGTGTATTACAAATTGTGGACTCCTTCCTCAGAAATTTCTATCAATACTTATCAATAGTGAACGAGACTTTTTACTCCTCTAGTCTTTAAATGCATTACTTTTCTGGTTGCTTAGCCTCTCTGTTTTTCCTATGGCAGCAGTGTTCATGCAGTCACTGTATGTATGCACGCACCGCTCCCCTCTCTATACACACCAGTTAAATTCTTCCCGGGCTGTTCTCTCAGAATCAGATTCCTACATGGTAATATGCTGACGGCAAAACCCTGTAGCGCTAACATGTCATTCACAGTCAATACCTTGGAAAGTAAACGGCAGTTAACCCCCGAGTGGTACTTGGTAAACTTCAAACGTTAGCTGAGTGACCTGTTGCGGTTTCAAAACACAAATTCGTTCTTTCTTAGTTCTTGGTCTTTGATCATGAAGGTTCAGTTCTATGTTCGACACCTCCTATTTAGCTCCAAGTCAGGCAGGTGTTAAAACCCATCCGACACACTTGCCCATCCCAGTTCAACGTGTGATCTAGAGTCCTTCATACGCCCAGCACCTAGCCCAGTTCTCCTTCCCCAGCCCACCTCTTGAGTGAAGAAGTGGGGCAAAAAGCCGGGAGGGACGGTGAACCCGACAGGAAGACAGTGCCAGAGGTCCTGAGAACCAGGGAGCTACCTGATCTCCAAGGCCGGTCCAGAGGCCCAGGCACTGGCGAGCAGCCGGGACGACGCACCCACTCGGCGCCGGCTCTGGGATGGGTTTCCGGGGAGTCTTTTTCCCTGGGCCTTTGAAGAGAAGGACCCGCTGCTCCCCGAAAAGCCCCCGGCGCACTCGGTGAGGAACCCACAGCTTCGCCTCAGCTCCGGAGCATCAGGGGCGGAGCGGGCGCCCGGGCGCGCGCGGCGTTCCCATGGCAACGGAGGCTTCTTCCGGTCCGAGGCCACGCCTTCTCGATAAGATTGCAGAGTTTCCGCCACAGTGTTTTTGATTCTTGGGATTAAAAGAGCTCTGAAGTGGGAGGGAACGAAAGGCCCAGAATCTCCGCAAGGAAACACCATCACAGGAAGTGTGAGCGCTGAGGAGCAGCCACTTGAGCGCCCAATTTCCGGCGAGTGTGCTCACCGTGGGGCATGATGGGAGTTGTAGGCGCGCGCACAGCCGGCTGGGTAGCGCTTCTCTTTTTGCCTTAGATGCCAGCATCTCCCCAAGACGCCAATCTTCCTTTAGATGCCCTGAGGCCTCCAGAGGCTTGGTAGCTCCCCAAACACTTCATCTCTGTGTTGTTAGGGGCAATGTGGTGCGCAACCACGACTACAGGATACAGCTGTGCCCCAGGGGCAAGATGTGACCAAGGTTGCTCCCCCCCCCCCAGCCCCTTACCCCCCCTCCTCCGCCTGTCCTACCTACTTTCCCTGGAACCCTGCTAGGCCTCTGACCTTCAGTCTTTGAGAAACAAGTCTGTTCTTATAGGTACGGATACAGAGTTGTAAAAGATCATAAGGTTAGTCGAGAACAAACAAAAAGCCTAGGTGGGAAAAGTTTCCCAAGACAGTATGTGGCAAGGGGAATAGGCCCATGTCCTTCCTAGCTGTCTGGTCCTGCAGAAATATTTCTACCAGGCCTAATCTGTTGTGATTAGGTTGCCCTTCCCCATCTGCCCAGAATCAAATGGACTGGTGAGCAGAAAAGGAATTAATATTGCTAAAGTTGACCACCTTCTTAAATTTAACTTGGGTTTTATAGTAACAGAGACAAATGAGCATTGAAAATATGATTTGCCCCATATTTTATCCACTTGACAGATCTGTACTTAAGATTAAGAGACTTTTTTTTTTGGTGGGGTGGCAGAAGGGCCTGCTTGGCAGGTTTTATGGTAGGGGTATCCTCCTGATGTCTCATACTGCTTTGTCAGATAAGGCCCATCCATCCTGCATTTCGGATAAGGCCAGTCAATGGGCAATGGGAGCAGTATGGAGTTGTGAGAACAAAGCAGATTCCCATCACTCACATCAGAGAAAAAGACTCACAGAAACCCATACTTCAGTATACAACTAGGAGAAAAAAGGGATAAACATAACCCTTATATTTGCATACCTCAAAGTGTTGACAAATGTCCTCATAAAAATGGATTGTGTAGCTCTATTGGGTTTTACTATGTGGCCTTAGGACAACTAAATCTTTTCTATACTTTATCTTCTCAGCTTCTTCCTTTCAGAAGAATGTGGTTTATCTTGTCTGGTGACTTTAGAAGCTTAGTAAGATAATGGAAATATAAATGTTTGGCAGGGAAGGGGGAACAAAGGAGGAGGCAATAATGCTTGATAAGAAATGTACTCATAACTTGCCCATGTAATTGTAACCCCTTTGTATGGTATTTTCACAATTAAAATGTTTGGCAGAAGTAGGTGTTCAGTAAATGTCCTATTATTCTTTGTACTTTTGTTGAAACATACTATTACATAGATTAGATTCATACAGTCCCTAAAAGCATGTACAAGGAAATCTTGTTCACTTTTCTATTTGTCCAAAAGTGAGACTCATTTAGATAAGAGATGGAATCCAATTCACCATAATACTACAATGCTTCTCTTAAAAATAACAGGAATCTTAAGGTAATAAGTTTGGGAAAAAACTGGAAATAAACATCCTAATTTTCTGTTAACTCAGGTAGAGATAAATTTAGAGATAAGTTTAGCAAAAAACAAACAAAATGTAAACCAATAATCATCTTGAATAGGTTCAGTTAATGTGATATCCTATTATTATTAGAGAACTAGTTATGAAACAAAAAGAAAACCTACTCAACAATCTAGAAAATATTGAAAATTAAAATTTTTAAATATACATTTTGAATGGTTGGACCTGCTGTTTTGATGTTTTGCCAATTGTAACTACACTTGAGTACACTCAGAACTTCAGCATAGAATTAATTATCCTACTCTAGTTAAGAAATAACTTTAAGTCTCAATTTTAAACAAGCTTTGAAAATGGGAGCTGTTTTTCTAAGATGCATGTGTGGTAGAAGAGTTTTAGGTACATTCTTAGAAGTTTTGATTTCATAGTGGATTATAATTTTATAAAACTAAGAATGTATTATGTTTATAGATACACTACAGAATTATTCTGATTTGTTCAGGATACTTTTAATGTACTTCTCTATTATAAATGTTTCAAAATATAGAAATACTTGATATATAATTATTTGAAGTTTTGCTGTGAACACCAATAACACAAATATTCATTTGATCATTTGGATGTTATGTATGTCATTTTATTATCTGTAGTTTGTGCATAAGGAAATATGTGCAATGAATAATTGCATTCAGTTGACTGATAAAATATTTTGTCACCATAAAATCTCTATAAAAATATGTGCTAGTTATTTATACTGATTTATGTGACTTTATGTCTAGACTTTAATGTTTTTATTTTGAAAAATGACAAGAACATTTCATATCTCGAATTATTAACATTATAAAGAATAACTAGATTTAATAAACTAAAAACAAATTACATTATGTATATACATTAATAAAAGTGTAAAACATCACAAATTCAGCCACCCAAACTTAACTTTTATTTGCTATTAGATATTGTAATAAATGGGCTTGCTCCATCTGTTAGACCCTGATAATGGTTCATAGGAAATCATAGAAAAATAAAATACATTAATTAATAATTTGTACCTTGTACAAAAATCTTATTATATCACTCAGCAGGTTGTTTTGCTAAGTGCCATATTCTTTCAGCAAATAGATTACATATGTAATGCAGTTCACCATAAACAATCCTTCATGTTGACAGCATCTACAACACTATTAACTTGTAAGCATGCCAGCACAGGAAAATTTACATAGAGTATCATAGTATTGTAGGTTTTTATAAAAAAAATAAAATCACTTTCAAATTAAGTTTGCACTACCTTACTGTCACGGGACAGTAGATAAAGTAGGATTTCAGGTCAATTAACATCTTTTTATTGTATTAATCTCTACCATATGGTGGTGAGAACCAGAAAGAGAACATTGGCTAAGAACTTGAGTGGAAGGCATATGTTGAAGTTCTTAAAGGTAATATAATATAAAATTGGAAAATTAATATAGTGCGCATTTCCTTATCTTCACAAAAAGATCTCAGAGAAGGTGGGTATAGTAATAAATCTCAAATTAGTGATGAATAGCCTCATGTCAATTTTAAAAGATACTTAAAAAATGACTTACATGAAGGAAAATGTTCTCAGCATCAGTTTTTATTAAGTCAAATATGGATCTGTGAGGGATTTTTTTTTTTTTGTTAGTCATGGGGCCTGAACTCTGGGCCTGGGCACTGTCCCTCAGCTCTTCAGCTCAAGGCTAGTGCTCTACCACTTTGAGCCACAGTGCCATTTCCGGGTTTTTCTGCTTATGTGGTGCTGAGGAAATGAACCCAGGGCCTCATGCATGCAAGGCAAGCACTCTACCACTGTACCACCTTCCCAGCCCTGTGAGGGATTAATTAAAGTTAAAGGTTATCTAGGTAGTTTATAGAAATCTGTTTAGTATTAAACTTTTTGGAATTTGTGTTACAAAGATTTTTATAAGTATGATTTAAATGCAGTGCAACTGTTGAAATCATCTGCCATTTAAATTTGAAATAGCCATTTAAATGTCTAAAGTATCTAAGCAAATACAATCACATATATATATATATATATATATATATATATCTTTCCATTTTGTGTTATGATAGAACAGCAAAATTTGGAAAGCAATCTTATCTCATAATTGATAATCTAATTTCCAATCAAGCCCAAATGATACATATTTATTTTTAAATTCCATCATATTAAATACCATGCAGCCAGTCTAAAGGTCAAACACCAAGTACTATTAAAATAGCACATATTTTTTGTTAGGATAAAGAAGGGTACAATGAACAAAACTACATTTTTTATGTGATGTATTTCTCCTAAATGTCAGAATGCATTGATTTTTTTTGGGGGGGTCCAGTTGTGGGGCCTGAACTCTGGGCTTGGGCGCTGTCCCTCAGCTCTTCAGCTCAAGGCTAGTGCTCTAACACTTGAGCCACCTTCCCAGCCTCTGCATTGATTTTTTACATAGAAACAAAACAAAATGATTTTTTCTTAAACATTAGTACCTGTATGTATTTTTGTTAAATTTAGATGGCAGCTCAAACCCTCCAAAATAGTATTTGAGAGAACTATCCAATTAAGTACACAATATGTATTTTATGTGTTCAAATCATTTTAATTTTCTTAGCCTTTGAATTATAAAAGAATAGCTATAAAATGCTCCAGCCATTTACATAGTAATAGACAACAACAACTAAGAAAATGTGAGAAGTATCTATGGCATTGAGGAATCTTCAAGAGAAAACTTGAATAGTAATCTGTACCATATGAAAAAGGAGGACTCTAGTCAGTGTCTTTCAAAAGCAGTTTCAGCTTGTTTATTAAGTGCTGTAAATACTAAAGAATGAAGATGTCTTTGGATTTATTAGTTTTCTCATATATTAGTCACACACAAATGTTTGTTCATTACTGAATGCCCATCCATTACTTTCTCTCTCTCTCTCTCTGTCTCTCTCTCTATATATATTATAATATATATGTATAATGTATTGTCTTTAAATCTCCAGCTACCTATTTCTCTTTAACCTGTATATGGCCCTTTCTATTCCCATACTGAATTCTCTGGTAAAATCAAACTACTCACAAAGCAACATCTTTACCTTTCTACTACCAATCTACTAACATATGCACATTACACACTGCCTTCCCTTACACTAGAATTCCATGTCCTTGTTCTACCAAAAACTGACCTCTACTTATACACTGAATCCTTACTCTGCTATTTCTACAAGCTTTTGCTATAATAATCCTTCCTGAATAAAAGTTTCCCTTATGGTTCAAATCACTCCCACCAGGATATGTATATGCTTTTGCATCTTTTATATAAACAAAGAAAAAGATTCCCACATCTACTCTGGTTACTGTTCTATTTCCCATGCTCCCTTTTTGACAAACATTTTGAAAAAAATCTTTTGTAGGTTCTGATTCCACTTTTATCTCTTCTTCATCCCTTCCATCAAGCTTTGACTCTTTCTCAGACTTCCCTGTTTAGGTCTTCAAAGAGAGCAATGGCTTTTATTTGTTTTGATCTTTACTTCTTAATAGCATTTGATCCTGTTGACCAACTGCATTTCTTTTTACTCTACTTTACCTTAGTTCAATTTCCTTTATTGACCTCTCTTTCATTGCCTAACTTCTAAACATTGGGATGCCCTAGATCTCATTCCTAATCTAACATGTATCTATAGGATATTCTAAGTTTTAAAACTATACTGAATGTATGCTAATGACATCTGAATTCTGACCATTTAGTCCTCCTGGCTGCTTAAAATCTTCCTCCCCCTCCCCTTCCCTCTCCTCCTCTTCCTCCCCCATTCCTTCTCCCCCTTTTCCTCCCCCTCCTCCTCTTCTTCCTCCCCCTCCCTCTCCCCCTCTACCCCTCTTCCCCCCCTTCTCCCTCTCCCTCTCCCTTTCCCTTTCCCTTTTTTGTCAGTCATGAGGCATGAACTCAGTATTTGAACACTGTCCCTGACCTTTTTCGCTAGAGGCTAGTGCTCTACTACTTGAATCATAGTGCCAGTTCCAGCTTTCTGGTGGTTAATTGGAGATAAGAGTCTCACAGACTTTTCTTCCCCTACCATTTTTGAACCGTACCTGTTTCTTCTCTAACATCAAATCAGTTGATCATGCTTCAAATGTAGAATATACCTTTGAATTTTCTTTCATCTTTATTCCATATGTGTGTATTAATTTTATTTGGCATCTAAACAATTTTGTAACAGTGAACTAATGATTTCCCTTACTTTATTTCTTTATTTTTTGCTGCTTATGTATGTTACATAGTATAAATATGTATCTATATTAAAATTTAGATACTTAATTACCACATTCAGTAGGATGATCAAAGTTGTAAAGGAGAGAATTTTTTTTTTTTAGAAACAGGAACATAAACCTAATATAAAATGGAATGGATTTTGGTTTCTGTTTGAAATGAGGTTTAATGAAATTTAAAATACCAAGCAATAAAACAGTAATTCTAGAAAGTTAGAAGAAAGGCTGAAAATATAAAATAGGTATTAACTATTTTCTTAAATTACTAAAAGAACTGGAAAGAAAATTCAACTTCTTCAAAAATTATAAATAATTAAAGATCAAAATATGCCATATGAAAATATATCATGTAAAACTAACATACGATATCATATTTTTAAACATTTAGCATTTTGTAAAAAATTCACATAAGTGCTTAGAACTATGAATTGAGCTAACACATAATCCTTTCTGGTCAGCTTTTCCTCCATCTACAGAAGTGTTTTAACTTAATAATAGAAGAAAATATCAATTAATAAGATAATTTATTAATATGTATAAAACACTTTGATAATCCCATGATGTATAATTATATTTTAACAAACAAATTACATGTCTTGGAAATAAAAATTAGTAGTATAATAACATTAAGGATTATGATTTCACCTATGAATACTTTTTAAAAAATGTTATATTTTTATAAAGTTTCAATTTTATATTTGGATATATAGTTTAACATATGTTAGTAATTTTTTTGTATTAAAGATTCTAATCCTCAAATGGCATTGAGGTTGAAATTTCCAGTGAAAGTAATATGGTGTTATTTTTGTCATTCATTTAAAAAATTCATTCATTTATTTATTTTGAATTTACTGAGCTTTGAACTCAAGGCTGTCTGCACACTCAGCTTGCTTTCTCAGTGGGCAATCTCCCACTTGAGTCACTCTTCCAGCCCAGCTTTTGGCTGGTTAATTGAAAATGAGTTTCATGAGCTTTTCCATATCTGTTATCTAAAAACAAGATCATTTGGATCACTCAACCTCCTGAGAAACTAGTAATATACACATAAGCCACCCATACCAGCACCTAACCCATTCATTTTTTCTTTTTTCTTTTTTTGTGCAGGTACTGAGGCTTGAATTCACTGTTTTGACTTTGCCCTTGGCTTTTGCATTCAGAACTGGTACTCTTACACCTTGAGCCATACCTCCAGTCCAGCATTGTTGCTAAATAATTGGAGATAGAATCTCAAGGACTTTTCTACCCAGACTGGTTTTGAACAGCAATCTCAAATCTCAGCCTTCTGAGTAACTAGGATTACAGGTGTGAGCCAATCAATGATGCCCATTTTCATTCACTCTTTCCTATAATTTTATTTATTTTTAATTTTTAAATTGTTGTGGTTTTTAATTAAGAGGTATAACTATTTTAACAAAAACATTTCTGTGTTACCTTTATGCATTTTCCTCAATTTTAATGGAACTTGGTTTGTTGGCTTATTAATATTCTTTCTGCTGTTTATTTTCAAATATGAGAGGGTAATTATAGCAGATATAACTATTTGTTTAAGAAACAAAGATGTCAGTTAACAATTAACCTTTCAAAATGATAAATTAAGCTATTGCACACAAAATTAAAATTGTACTTTATGAAAAAAATCCAAAGGACATTTATATTCAAGATTCAATGTCATATCCTAAAATAGAGTATGATTAATAAAATGATTAGTAATGTATCAGAAGTCAAGCACAAAGTAACATTGAAATCACATGTCACTCATCTTCTGTTAGCAATGTTCAAGTATGCCCCATTGCCTGCTGCTACATACTATCATGTAAAGTTTTGATTTCTTTTTTTAACACGTAGAAGTGTAAAACTCATAAAATGACATCAAAGCTCTTTTTTGAAAGAAGAAAATGAGATTCTTGCATAGTACAAATATATTAATACAATTTTCTTTGCTGATATAGATGGCATAATAGAGAACACGTTAAATTCACAACTCTAGTGGGAAACATCTCTCTCTCTCTGTACATATATATATAGAGAGAGAGAGATAGATATATCTATCTCTCTCTTTCTATATATATATATATCAAACCTTACTTTTCATGCAGTGGAGAGAATATTTAAAATTGAAATTAAAATTAATTTTAAATTTAATTTAAAACTTAAACTCAATTAAAATTAAAATTTTCAGACATTTATTGTCCAAAATATTATTAAAGGTTCTTTGATCATTGGCAATAAGTAGTCTAGATAATATACCAGTAGATGTTCAAACAAGTCAGATTTAACAATGCTCACACCAATCACAGAAAAAATAGCTTGTTTAGTTACAAGTTAGCTAAGCAAGTGAGTGGCCATTGATGTTTTTAACATAAAACTTCTAATGACCTTATTTTACGTAGAATTATTTTAAACAGAAAAATGAATATATGACCAAAAACATGCACAGTTAATAATAAAACCTTCATTATGAATTGAATTGTGGTAACATTGGTTAGATGAAAATGTTAAGGAGCAAAAGTTACTCCCTTTCTGTGGAAAAAACTAATTGAATTATAATCTGGCTTCTCTGCTTCAGGGAAGATGTGTTTAAATAAAACATTTCAAAACTACTCTAAATCTAAAGTGTATATAGTCATTTTTTGTAAATAATCAGATGTATAAGGGGGTTTTAAATCACAGAAGTGGAAGTGGACATTTTAAGTTAGAAAAATATTTGAAAATATAGTTTGCTTATTTTTATGTTATTCATGCCATGTAACATTATTTTCAAAGCTTAAAATGACATTAGCACTTTCTAGAACAGAGATACAGTAAGATTCACTTAAATGTGGGAATGTTCGGATCAGTATTGTTTGTTATATAAGATTATAACTGGTAAAAGTAAGAGTATCTATTTTCAAAATAAAAACACCCAAACTGAATTAGATACATGAAAAATGATTCCTCTTATGTTTTTAGAGTTTCCTTTATAATAATGTATTATTTAGTTAGTAACTCTCCCATCAATGAGGGCCAATGAAATTGAGACTCTTATGCCAACTGAATAGAAATACTTATGTATTTCTATATTAATACTAAATAATAATTCTTTTATTATCTAGTACAGGACTCCAAAGCCACATGTACCTGGTTCTGATTTAGTATATATTTGATAAATGATCTAACTAAAACTAACATAATATTATATAACATATAATAAAATGTATACCACCTTTTCTTGATCCATTCATCTACTGAGGGACACCTGGGTTGGTTCCCTATCTTAGCTATGGTAAATAATGCTGCAATAAACATAGTTGTGCTGGTAGCTTTAGTATGGGCTTGTTTGTGATCATTTGGGTAAATGCCTAAAAGTAGGATTGCTGGGTCATAGGGGAGCTCTATGTGGAGTCTTCTGAGGAACCTCCATACTGCTTTCCAAAGTGGATACACAATGCAATTCTATGCCTCCATCGGAAAGAATGACATTGCCCCATTTTTTAGGAAATGGAAAGACTTAGAAAAAATTCTATTAAGTGAAGTAAGTCAGGCCCAAAGAAACATAGGTCCCATGGTTTCCCTTATTTGCAATAACTAGTATATGTCAGAGACAAGCAGAAATGGTCAGAAGTTGATGTTAGGCGAAATGAACACCAAGATAAGGATTCAAATGGTTTTTTCTTTCTTGCTATTGTTTCTAATATATTTATAAGATGATTTCTTTGTTGCTTTGTATGTCCCTCCCCCACGGTATAACCCCTGTTTTCACTGTATTTGATGTTGGTATAATTTGTGGAGGGGAAGGGGAAAACAAGTTGTTTAAATAGGGATACAGGTGGACCCATTGCAACAATGAGATGTACAAGATGTTATGTCGAAAAACGAACTTTACAACTTTGTGGGGATGAGGAGGGGAGAGGGTGAGGGGGTGGCGGGGCGGGGAGATGCAAAGGGATGGGAAGGGGAAACAAAGGAGGAGGCAACAATGCTTGATAAGAAATGTACTCATTACCTTGCCCATGTAATTGTAACCCCTCTGTATGGTATTTTCACAACAACAACAACAACAATAATAATGAACAAATTCTTCGAAAAAAAGTAAGAAAATATAGAGAATATAAATGACAGAAATATGGATGGGAGGATTTAACCTGAGATAAAACTTTTCACTAATTCTTAATACTTTTCTAGTTACCAATTGAATTGTATTGTTATTTTCTACTTTATTTGCTGTTCAAAACAAGAAACTATTAGGGCTGGTGATGTGGCTCAATGGTAGCTCACTTGCTTAGCATGTACAATTCACGGGTTTAAATCACTAGCATTGAAAAGACTAAAAAGGTGGTGGTGGTGAAAGAGTATCTTTAAGAGCTATGTTACATCCATGTCAGATAATACTCGAACACTTTTATTAGAGGTTAATTATTTTGTATTTGATTATTATTATTGATACTTAACACTTAAGTGGAATAGTGGCTCCTTTAAGGATGTACAGATTTTGTAGTCTAATAGGTGTGAACATTTAAGCAAAGCTTTTCTCTCTTTTGTTTATAAACTTTGCTTTTAATGGGAAAGTGCAAAAATATAATAAAATAGAAGTGACTTCATATCAGGGAAGTATTAACGTTTTGTAGTCAGATTCCTTTTGAAAAGGTGAAGTTTACTCATTTAGTAGTTGTTTGTCACTCATTATAACAGAACATTTCTATTTTTATTTTCTACATGTTTCAGTAGCAATTTCAATCAGTATTGGAATGTTAATGTTAAAATTTCAAATACATTCTGAACCCAGCTAAAAAGAAAATCTTTGAATTCAGAGCAAAAATCTATGCCTTTTAATTAAGTTATAACAATGTTGACCTAATAATTACTTGAATCTAATTATTAGGCAGAAAAAGCAAAATAGTTCAAAATTAAATTTGTATACACTATATTTTTGGAATCCTTTTATCTGTATATTTCATATCAGTCCTCTCATTACAAAAATAATTTATATTTATTTACTTTTTGGTGGTTCATCTATGAACTCGGGACCTGGGTACTGTTCCTAAGCATCTTTGTGCTCAAGGCTAGAGCTCTACCACTTTGAGCCACAGTGCCACTTCTGGTTTTCTGGTGGTTCATTGGAGATAAGAGTCTTATGAATTTTTCCTACCTGGGCTGTCTTTGAACTGCGATCTTCAGATCTCATCCTTCTGAGTAGCTAGGATAATAGGCATGAGCTACCAGCACCCAGATAAAAAAATTAAATACATTTTTATCCTCACAATTCCTTAAAACATGTGTTTAATACTTGACATTTCAGGAAGAGTATGAGGAAGATGTACTATTTATTTTTATGCAGTGTGAGGACTTTCATTTCCTTTCATCATCAAGTAATATATCTGACCTAATTATAAGTAATCACTTCTTTCCACAATGATTGGATTGTGTTTGAAAAAACGTTATGCAACTAATGAAGTTCATACTTATTATTATTCCATGGATTAGGACCAGTGATTGAGTTAGGTAACAAATAATTCCAGATTTGTTTTTGTGATGTTTCCTAACTGAGTGTACCTTTGATGTAGTAAGCCTATGTATGAACTGAAAGGTTTGCTATCAGCCAATAACAATTCGTTTTTCCTAATGGGTATAAACTATCAATAAGAAAGACTCCAGTAGAGACAACCAGAATAGTATTTCCTTCTGTTTAGTGGAATATGGAGAGTTTGGAAAGAATTACATGAGAATTTGAGGTTTAAAATATTTCTTTCTAAAGTTGATTGCATATCCAATTCAGAGTGGACCAGTTCCTACTGATTTAATGTTCATTCTATGGAAAAACCCTGCTCTCAGTGATACATCAAGCACATCAACTAATGAATAGATGCTATCTAAAATTTGAGAATAAATTCAAGGCAAGGACAGTGTAGTCAAATTCATTTCTTCAAAAACTTTTATGTGTATTTGAGACATAGTATATATATTTGTTAAATTAAGCTAAATAAAGTTTATGTTGACTTCTGAAAGAAATAAAAGTTAAAAATAATATCTGACATAGTTATTATAAAAAGAAAAAGTCAAATAACTCTATTGACTCATATTCTGATTGAGGAGCACCTCCCAAAGTACAGCTCTACTTTTTGGAGTGTTCATGTGAAAAGCCTTAAACATTTTTTTATTTCAATGAGAGTATGTTGAAATTTGTGTTTGGAACAGTTAAGATAATCATATTAAGAGAAGGAATACATTTGTTTAAAAATCTCTTTTCTGAATAAAGACATTTATACTAAGTTAATAATAGCTTTTGATTCTTATCTAATTTAGTTTAAATTAACATTAAACATCTTATAGATGTTTAACATTAAACATCCTATAGAAAAGAATCATCATTCAGTTGAAATTACTCTTCAATATACTGAATTTTTAGGCAAACCATAGTCAGAACCAATACTCTGTGAGTGCAAGTGATCCAATTTATGTGAGAGGACCTATAATACTAAAAGCATCATATTGGTAATTTCCCCATTATCAGCCTCTTCTAAGGGAACCTACAGGACCTTTTCAGATTTTCCGTGCTTTCTTTGGATGATAAGAAAAAAAGGGTATAGTGAAAGAAGCCAAGAAAACAAAAAAATAAAGGATCAGTTAAAAAGTAGGAGTGGGATGAAAAAGAAAGGTTTAGATAATCTGATAATAAAATAGAAAATAAAGATCTAATACTGGAAAAAATCTTCAGAGGTTTATTTAACTTGTGGATGAGAAATTTAATAGAGAGGAAAAACAAAACAAATGTCTATTTTCTTGTTTCCCATACTGCTGTCTTCAAAACAGATTTGAAGGAAAAGACTCTGAGTAGTGTATAATCTAATGCATTTTTTCACTACTAATTTTATAAAAGTGCTCTTCAAGGATTATATTTGATTTTCATTCATATACTGAGATAAGCTGGGAAATTATAGCTAGAAAGATATTTCATTCTGGTTATAATTGAATAATTTTAAGTAAGGATTCAGAGTGAAGTAAATCATTTTGATTATGGTATACATGACTTACTTATCAATAATTATAGGATAGCTCAGTCAAAAACTGCCACAATTCTTTTCTTGTTAAGCCAAGTGTCATAATTTCTGATTGATTTTTTTAGTTAAATGATTTAAAAGACTTATGTCTTTAATTTATGTTATTTTTATGTTTTCCAAATATGCTTTACATCATGCTTTACAAAATGGAAATTGACAATCCATAAAATATAAAGGGTTTCTTTAATTTTCTAATTTTCAAAATTCAAAGAAGTGTCTTAATAGATTGGGCTAAGAACTCTAGAAATAAACTGTGTGATGCATATTTATTTATCAAAGATTATTCCTGAAGACTATGATTTGTGGGAGGTACCGATTTATTTTTGAATAATCAAGTTTTATGCTTATATATATTAAATAAATTTGAATGTGTACTGTTAAGTCTCATAGAGTTTTAGAAATTTTCAAATGGATTTGGCATGTTAAATGTTAATATTCCTTTTCTCGTTTATGTCACCCAGGGCCTGGGCCCTGTCCCTCAGCTCTTCAGCTCAAGGCTAGCACTCTACCACTTGAGCCACAGCGCCACTTCCAGTTTTCTGTTAGTTTATTGGAGATAAGAGTCTCACGGACTTTCCTTCCTGGGCTGGCTTTGAACCACAATCCTCAGATCTCAGCCTCCTTAGTAGCTAGGATTAAAGGTGTGAGCCACTAGCACCCAGCTAAATGTTAATGTTCTTGAGAATTATAATATTTATGGCATCATTGGGTCCATGATAGGTAGGCAGTGAAGAAGTAGAAATCTTTATATTTAAATGTTTCAGTTTAATCATGTATGCAAACACATGTGTGTATGTATGTGTGTGTGCCAGTACTAGGGCTTGAACTCAGGGCAAATGCACTATAACTCACTTTTTCACACATGGATTGTGCTCTACTGTTTGAGCCACAGATCCATTTTTGGCTTTTTGGTAGTTAACTGGAAATAAGAGCCTCATGGATTTTCCTGCCTGAACTAGTTTCAAACCACAATGTTCAGATTTCAGCCTCCTGAATATCTGGGATTACAGGTGTGAGACACTAACACCTTCCTTGTTTCTGTGTAATTTTGCAAATATATTTCAGCTTTGCTCTGACCATGATGAATGTCAAAATTACTAAAGATTATCATGCTTAGAGTTTTGAAAAATATAAATGGTTTTTATAAGGAATTATGAAGAATGTATAGTTGAGGGACAAAATAGAAAGGGTCTTTTCTAGTATTCTAAAGAAGAAAAATAGAAGTACAAATTAACCAGAAATAGAATAATATCAGACATTTTTATAAGAAAAAATATTCTTAACAGAGATTTAATCTTACAATTGAATCTTACAATAATCTTACAATTATTGAATGTCCAACCCACAGAAGTTTAAACACTTTAATAGAATTTATTTAATCAAGGTATACAGATGTTGCTGACAAAGTCCCGATGTAGGACCACAGTATTATATTCCTTATTTTTCTAAATATCTTTTTGTTGTATTATAAAAATAAATATATATGGTTAATAAATTTAGTTTACATCTGTTCTTAATATATATTTGAGGACAGATAAATATGGAAATTTTGTATTTCCTATAAATATAGCCAGATTTATGTAAATGTACCAAGCAAACTGCAAATAGCATATGACTGATGCGTGCCCATGCAGGTAGATGGTTAGAAAATGTTGCTAGGCATTTCTGACATATTTAAAAAGTAATAGATTTCTGACTATTTCCTTTTTTTGCATATAGGTAAGGAATATGTTAAACATTTCTAGCTTTCTCTACTTCTTTTGAAACAATAAAAATTGTGGTAAGCAAAAACAAGGAGATAAATCAAAAGGAGAAAATATGTGTAAGTACCTAGTATAATGGAACAATAAAAAAATCTTAAAATTAAAAAGGTGAAGATCCTGAAGTAGAAATATTACCATTGATACCATAAATAAATAAATAGTTAAATAAATAAAATATAATTAAGTGGAAATCTGGGTGCATGGGTAGGGCACTTTTATCTCTGACTTCAAATGCAAGACTATGTATTAAGTTAGCATCTTATTCTGTGTGTTTTATGTTTCCTTAACCATTCTTCCCCTTCCACTTAGCATGACAGCCATTTTGTAGTTTCACGGGAAACAGTGGATTAATGATGGAATTTGTTTTTCCACCAGCACTATTTTGATAAACTGATAGCTTAAATTGCCCCCCCCCAAATGCATTTCCCTCTTTTGTTACAAGCTTGTTAGAAGATTATGACAACACAACTTAGATGTGTTCATTTTTTATGTAACTATATTATGGACCCAAGTTGATATTTTATATGTGTGTGTGTGTGTGTGTGTGCATGCACACACACACACACTCATGTGTAAGAGTGATTTATAACCTGTTTGGAGTAGTCAGTTATTTCTAAAAGACTCAGAAAACAGCTGAGCATTTTCATGTACCTTAGCTTCTGCAATCAACATATGAGCATTCTTAAACTTGCCAACATACAGTTATCAGTCAGTTAGGTATGTTTAGGACCATTGTATGACTATCATAACATTCTGTTTAAATTAAATTAATCATTGCAAATTAAATCTAAAAAATATATATAAGAGCATTTATTCAATGTAGTTTTACTGAGGAGAATTGTTTTCCTCAGTATTGTTAATTATTTTTCAGAATTGTGAAGATGACTCAAATGGACAGTCAAGGATTGCTTCCATGCTTCAGTCTGTAAAAGCCATTAGCACAATCGATCCACTCTTAGTCTTCCAGGAGTGATCTTTATAACATAATAGAGAAGTATACGATAGTCAGTAAAAAGAAAAATAGAAGGGAAAAACTTCTATTACCACTTACTAAGAAGCACAGATTTTTCCTCCTTTACCCTCCCCAGTAACTCCCATCTCCCCTAGTCACACCTGACAAGAATGTACCACATGGAATCACTGGCCATTTCTGCAACCATTCTAACAACAACAGGTAGTAACAGTTAAATTGCCCAAAACAAAAACAAACAAGGGAAAATCAACTATACAATCCATAGACTTGATTTTTTTAAAAAAGGTCAATTTAGAAGTTGCTTCATCACAAAACATGAAAGTAAGGTCAGCTATTTCTCATCTACCATCAAACTACATACATCATTAAGGATGAAACACCTGGACCAATTTCTTTAGGTTTAGTCCATGAACACTTTCCAAATACTTCTATACAAAGTAGCACATCCATGCTGAGTTATGTATTATTGTGTAGAGATAATCTGCAGTGGGTCAAGCTTTTATCTGCAGGCTCATCAGAGAGGGCCTATGTAGCATGATTTTAAAATCCAGGTTGGAAGCATAAACACAAGCTGAGCAGCCACAGTCTGAACAGGAATTGTGGTTCATGGAGGGATGTTTGAGAATCAGAAGAGAGGATGGTGGAGAGATATCTTTCATTTAGAAATATTGAGGCACAAAACACAGGTTATTTTTTAGTGCTTTCATACATGAAATCCTTTCTCTTGTATGTGCATCATGTGTAAACGTAAAGTCTGTATGCTGCTGACTATTCGTCTCTGGTGTCCAATGAGTATGACTCCAATTCTCCGAATATCACTGAGAGAAAGGGGTGGGGGGAGAGAAACTAGAGTTAATATAACTGCTTAATTTTGTATTCAATGGAATATAAATGATCAACGAAAGTTTGTTCCATTTTTCTTCTCTCTTGCTCCATAGAACCAAGTTAATCTCAAATTCAATGATACAAGGAAAAACTCACCTCTAGATACCAATATGTTATTGTTTAAATAGTTTTTAGGTAGCTATTTAAATTAATAATGGTAGTAGCACAAAGCATGCAGAGTAGAAGGAATAATGTGGATACTATTTGAATTCTAATATTACTCAATACCATAAAAAGTTCCATGACATCAAATCACATGGAATTGCTATCAACATTTTGAAATCATGATAATTTTACATGATCTGGTAAAATTATTTTAGAATTTTAATTGACTTGTTTCAATTTATTATGCTCTAGCAAAGACTATCTTTGAGATAATAGAAAATAACTAGCAATTATCACAAGTAGAAAGAGCTCTAAAGTGATATGATAATATCACTTTATATGATGAAGGTAACAGGAATCAGTTATACAATATAGTAAACATGAATGATAAATAATTTACCAAGGTAAAGCAATGATGACATAAAGTGTACTATGTGAACAAGAGAAATATGCATTCTATAAACATTTAAAATGTTTGAAAAAGCTATTTGAACTAAATATACTCATTATATGTATAATAGCAATATAACAGCAAGTATAATAGCAATGTCCAACTAGAATGATAGTCACCAAACATGGTAATGACATATTTGCCTTTAGAAAGGTTTTTTTTTTATATTTGAATTTAAAGTTCTCTAAACAGAGCATCTAATTATAGTAAAACAAAACAAAACAACAACCCACTTACTCAATGCTCATTCTTGAAATCAAGTCAAAAGTTGTGAAACCTGCAGCCATGAAATTATTCGTATATTGCCCCATCTTTATAGAGTCCAGCCAGTCACCAACTGTGACAAACAAAGGATATTCAGAAACTTCACCAGGCGACTCTGGCATTCTACAAGGAGGAAAAGAGAGGACACAGAAAGACACAGACACAGACAGAGAGACAGATGCACAGAGAGAACTTTAAAACTAGATAGAACAGAGTTACTCAATATCCTTTTTTTGTTGTTGTTGTTGGTCGTGGGGGCCTGAACTCTGGGCCTGGGCGCTGTCCCTCAGCTCCTCAGCTCAAGGGGAGCACTCTTAACACTTGAGCCAGACCACCACTTCCGGCTTTTTCTGCTTATGTGCTGAGGAATAGAACCCAGAGCTTCATGCATGCAAGGCAAGTACTGTACCACTGAGCCACCTTCCCAGCCCCTCAAAAATTTTGTTTGTAATATTCTTAGAGCTAATATTTAAAGAAATACATGATTATACCTTTTATTTAAATCAGTAACTTAATATTTTACTTATCAAATCAGTCTTTTGACTTAGTTTTCTGCTTTTTTTGACACTATTCAATTGATATCTTGCTGTCTTTCTTTTAAACTTTTTTCTTTTACATAAAAAAGTGCTGTGGAAGATGCGGACTAGCCCCTCCTCTTGTCCCTAAAAGAGTGAAGAGCCCCAAATGATTTCTTCTCACTGCTTCTGACCTAATACTGAATCTGTGTTCTTTTAGGTTTTCCCATAGTTGCTGTGATAGTGCTAATTTATTTGGGCAATTCATTGATCAAACCCAACGTATGTGTTATTAAACATCTAACAAGATTCTATTATTTGTTAAAAATTATATCTGCTGTCATACAATAGATATTCATATTTAAAATATCTCATAATGTTTTTGCCATACATAATTAACTATTTTTTATTGTGAAAATACCATACAGAGGGGTTACAATTACATGGGCAAGGTAATGAGTACATTTCTTATCAAGCATTGTTGCCTCCTCCTTTCTTTCCCCTTCCCATCCCTTCTGATACCCCCCACTTCCCGCCAAAGTTGTAAAGTTCGTTTTTCGAGATTTGTACATCTCCTTGTTGTAATGGGTCCACCTGTATCCCTATTTAAGTGATTTGTTTTTTCCCTTCCCCTCCACAAATTATACCAACATCAAATACAATGAAAGCAGGGGTTATACCGTGGGGGAGGGACTTACACATTAACTATTTTATCTGTAAATAGAAACTACTAATACGTTGAAAACAGTTGATTAAACCACATGATATAAGGATTCCTCCAGCTTGAAGCAGAGGGAATAAACATTCTACTTGGTAATTGTCTGGCTAAAAATGTGTGGGAGTGCAAATAAGATTTAAAAGCTTCTGTTCAAGGTAAAAACTGAAAATACCTAACAATCAAAATTATTCCTAGAATGATGAAAGGGGTAACATGAATCAATATTCACTGTATTCCTAAACTGTCATGTTTAATGGAAACTTCTTTGTACAACTACTTAAAAGTAATGTAATATATAAATTAAAATTACTCTAAAATCCATTAAATTATAAAGAGCTGAGTTTTAGTAGCACAAGTACATCAATCATCTCCTAAAGACTGAAAGTTGCTTCCTTGGGATTCAGGACAGAGTTCCTATTCAATAATTCACTGTGTTGTTTTTTACTGGCTACACAGAATCCCCCCCATCCCCCTTCTTTAAACAGGGGTCCATTACAGGTAGAAGTTAGAGCAGATAAGGATAGTGGGAGAATACCTCAATATTTGTTCTTTATATGTGATTGGAATCTGTAAAATAAGTGCATATATTGTGGTTATATCGTACTCTATATTGAGTCTAGTTATTCTGAACAGTGACTAGCTTTTTTTTTTTTACTCTGACTCCAGTTAATTCTGAAGGTACTATTTTTAAGGTTAAGTCATATTCTTTTTTCCTACAATACAAATCGCAATGCTATTTGACTGTGGGCTGTTTCATTCTAGCTAATAACAGAAAGGCTCATAACTTGATCTAAAACAAAAATTAGCCTTGTACAAAAGGTGAAAGGCTATTCTAGTTTCTATCAAGAAAACTTTGACTTGTCACTCTATTTCTTTGAAGTTCCCTTAGAGGTACACATGTTAATAAATATCTAAAAGTTATCTAACATTATCTAACAATTATGTATGAAATACAAAACAATAAAATCTCTATGACAATTTATCAGGTTTTCAAATTGTAATAGTACCTCTAATAATGTAGTATCAGAATGTAGAAGGGAATACAAAATAACTTCTGCAAAATTTTCTTACATTTTTTTGGTCAGTTGCACATATTTCAAGAAATGCTGCCAAACAAAGTTTAAACATCAGACACTTTCCATTCGTTAGTAACAAAAGTGAACATATTTCGCCTAAGGAAAACCACGCAAGAGAAAATTAAATTTCCTAATTGAAAAAGGTGCGAGTCTCACAGTTTCAATTACTTGTCAAAGAAATCTGTTGGAAATGAGCAAAATTAAGTGTTTAATAAGCGACTTTTCTTTCAGATGGTATGCTTGATGTGTAGCGTTAGAGGATCTCTACTTCTCTGAGATAACACAAGAATAACTCCTGAGCTCTCACAATTTCATACAATTGGTAAGGGGACATGTAATTTTCTAATTTTATGTCCTTACTATAGAAAGGCAGTGGAAGGACATTCTGTAAACTAAATGATTGAGATGGTCTATTTCCCTTTTGAAAAGCATACACTATTGCTTCCAGAATGTTTCTATATCATAATTCCCTTTCTCTGCCCACATCTTTAGTAACCTAGTTACTCTTTGGCCTTTATATGGTGGCACTGGCAGTTGATTTAGTAAGGTCATGTTCCCCTCATTGTTCACAGCCACTGTGCAATAACTTTTCTTTCACCTTATCTCATTGCGAAGTTGAAAAATGGTGCTGGTTTCTGGCTTCCAGGGCTGGGTACCATCATCCTCACATGAATTCACTGGGACGTTATGTAATAAACAATAAGTGCCCTTTCTTATCAAACAATGGCAATGATAAACTCAGTCTGCTATTTGCTGAGCACAGAGAAATCTTTGTTATTTAATGATTAGTAGGGACTGTTTATCTGAGAAATGCTTTCACAGCAAAACCAGCACCTCACATATTAAAAAGTACATATTGTAAAACAGAAGGTCAAGGGTCTGCTCTCTTCTCAGAAAAATAAAGAGGGGATAGAATTTAGGGAATGTTATGTGTAAACTGTGGTCTATTTAGACTAGAGGAAGGACTAGCGTGTAGGTATAATAATATTACAGTTTAAGCAATAAAAACATATGCTGGATACACCTAAGTATATAAAAATGAGTAATGCTGATAGACCAAAAAGTTTCTAATTTAATGAGTCCTTTGAGTTCACAACAATAAGCCTTTTAATTTAAAAGGCTCTTAGGTTGTTAATAGATATCACCATTGCCCCTAAAACTTAAGAAGGCTTTAACCTTAAAATTTTATGTCATTATCATGTCACAAAATATTGTTTTTCATAAGTTATGTTTACCATGTAGATATAAACTAGGAAATGTGATCTATGCAATCTACAAAGCAATATACTTAAAATGATTCAAGAAAAGTTGTTTAAGGAAACATTATTGCAGCTGGGTGCTGATGGTTTATAATCTTAGCTACTCAAGGGGCTTGAGATCTGAGGATCTCTGTTCAAACCAGCGTGTGCAAGAAAGTTCCCATGAGACTCTTATCTCCAGTTAACTACTGGAAAATTAGAAGTGGCTCAGAATGGTAGAGTGCTAGCCTTGAGCGTAGAAGCTCAGGGACAATGTCCTGACCCTGAGTTCAAGCCCAACTACTGACAAAAACAACAACAACCAACAAAACAAACAAAAACTCCAAAACATTATTGCAAGAAAAATACTGCTTTACTATGAAATCATCAATGCATTAAGGCTTTTCTCCCCTTACCATTTTAACATAACAAACAAAACACTACTGTTTAGCAAAACCAGCCAGGTAGAGTACATTCTATTTTATAATGCCTTTATTTCATGTAATTATATTTTCATGTTTCAACAGTTTTCATATTCAAGCCAGTAAAAATATTGTATATGTTGCTTAACAACTTGTTTAAACCCTAAAACTAGACTCACATTGCTAACAACATATTTTCATTGTAGATAATTGTGTAGTCTTAGAGCATGTGTCTTTTTGTTGAATTACTTTCTTGGCAAAATATCTGCAAGATGGAAGATATATTTAAGTAAGTTAAAACTCTCATGTTGTTAGAAACTGTATTTTTATATCTTTCCATTTTATTCAGGCTTTTCACATATGTTGGAAGCATTACAGAAAGCCATGAATCAAAGGATCATTTAGAGTTGAATTTTGGATTCTTTGTAGAAAATTCCCATCCATGATGTAATGGCTGATTTATGATGAATGATCTGTTTCACTGAATTCTATTATAAAAAAATCTAGAAGAATGTCTGTTGATAGAGTGGTTAACTTATTCACAAAAATCCTGTTTATCTCTTTTATTCTATATATCTTTGTTTATTATGTATTTTCGAGTGGGGGAAGTGGGAAGTGTGAGTCAGATGACTCATTGTTAAGTTTCATATGCAGGCATAACCAGACCTAGAACTATCACTGCAAGGTTCACCATATTCTGCATTACTGCTTATACAAGAATTGCTCATCTCACCCTTTACAGCATTTAGTCAATCCACATAATAATAATCTAGTAAAACATTACTTATCTAGTTTTACTTAATCAGATAAAGGAGACAAACTCTATTCAACTTGAACATAAATCAATAAAGTAAATTTACTACTAAAATGAAAGCATAATTGGACTCACAATGCTAAACATTCTCAAATGAATATAATATAAACATGCCATCTATCTTGTGGAAGTTCATACTGGTGAACATTGCTCAAAATAATCTCTCAGTGCTAAATTGGAAGCACAAATTATTTCTGTTAGATTTTTATTTTCAGTAAGTTTTCAGTTTCTTATTGCTATGCACATTGTATGTGTGTGTACATACATATATATATATATGTATAAATGTATACACACACGTAGAGACTGATAACTTGGAGAAAACATCAAAGGATGAAACTTCAAAGTAAATTTAAAATTTGTATATTTTCTTAAACATTTGGGAAGGATAGATGCAAAACAAGAATAATACTTAAAAATCCAACACTCTACTGTAATTTTGAACAGAACACTCAGTACATATTTCACCGAACCAGAATAATAGGTCAGTGAATCTCTGAAAAAGCCAATTTTTTGTGGGGAAATAATCCAGGGTTAGAAATAGATTTCATACCATATGCTAAGTGCAATGCATTGAAAGTGGCTGTCAAAAATGTCATCATGAGTTTGATCACTAGCACTCTAAAACCAAAAACAAAATGTGGTCTGTATTTGACCTTAGTGAGAAAGACTGTTGTGCTGATTAGTAATGTCTTCCATATCAAGGAAAAAAAAACAAAACAAAATGAAACATGTCTGCCAGCATCAAAAAAGAAATAAATGAACTTCAATCTACAGAAATGCCTGAGGATGTAGTTCTGGACAATGTTCCTGCCAGATTCCCTCATTTCTCTATATTGTTGTACTTACTACTTTCCTTCCCCCCCTAATATTCTTCAAGAGGCTGAGCATGTTAGGAGTATGTCTGGGGAATATATGAACTTAACTATTTGCTACTTATTCCCCTGGGTATGGGAATATACTTTTACAGCCTACATGCTGTTGCTATGCTAAAAATTCTTTTAGGGATTTTTAATCTTCCCCATTTATGAAACCTTTTTAGCCTAGAGACAAACCTAACTGGAAATGTAAAAATGCAACTACTACAACTACTATATATTCGTACTGCTCAAATAATGCTGTACTAGAAAACATCTAATCATTTTCTGTAATTCTATACTAGTAGTGGAAACAATAAGGGATTTGGCATTGGCAAATCTCAGCCTTCATGGGCTACTAATTACTTGCTATTACCATTGACAAACTTACCCTCTTTGAAACTTCATTCCTTTATATGAAGGATGGGGACTATAACAGTGATGATTATAGACACAACTGCTTTAAGTGCTCAGCATATACAATGACTGACTGGCATACAGAACACGTGTCAACAATTGTTATTGTTCAGGATATATATTAGAATTTTTATCAGTATTGCTATAGGTATTTACATTAATGATATAATTCTCTTGTGCCAGAAGTTTTGGTGACTTATATTTAGATTTTCTAATGTGAAAATAGTTTTAACTGTTTGATCAAAGTTTCATACTTCCTTTTTCTTTAATAAAACTTTGAATATCAGTAAAATTTCAATGCTAATTTTGGCCAGACAGTTACTCTTTTTTCATAAAAGCCAACAGTGTTAGCAACAAATATCAAAATATGACAAGTTGTCCATGACTCGGTACACAATTTAGGAAGTGTTGGTTGTATGCTGCCCAGGCAGCATTGTGCAAGATCTTTTAAAAAATGCACAGGCAGTTTTACATCAAATTGTTGAAAGTTGCTACACCCACAAGATAGCACTACTGGCACATGATTAACTACATGCATGGATTAGTATGTTTCACATGTTTCTAAAGCAGTGGTTCTTAATTTTATTTTCCTTCAATATTCATAAATTATTGGACATCAAGTGCCAGAAAGTTCAATTATAGACTTATATATACTAAGGAAAATAGTTATAGTCCCAAAGGACGAAAAATTTTAAGATATCCTTAAATATAGCCTAGTAGGTAGTGAGAATATTGATGTTATATTGGTTAGGGCAAGCCATGATATCTGAGGGGTATGGACCATTTGGGAAACTGTTGTCCATTCCTAAGGGAATGGTCAAGAAGCCCATCATCTGCAAAAATACTTTGTCAATAATATGCTGGGGATATGGAGAATGACTACAAGAATTATTATTATTATTTTTCATTCATTGCAGCTCTGCCCAAAGGGCATTATTCAGTCCACTCAGTAGGCTTCAGTAGCAATCAGAGGCGAATGCTGAAGAGAGTGGAACAGAAATGTGTAGGACAATGTATGTGGGAAGGGGGAGGTAAATAGAGCTGGGTGAAAGAGAGCATAAGGTAATTGGCTTCGCTTGTTCTGTTGAACTACAGGTCCTCAGAAACAACCCAGAGCTCTCTGGATGTATACTGACTTGGATTCAGGAATAGCTACAAGGTTGATCTTGAGTTGATGTAGAAAAACAAAGGCAGGGAAACAAAACCACACATTCCCATACCATTCCCAGTGCTGTTCCATGCACAACCTTGACCTCAAGCAACCCTCTTTCTGCCAGGGATTATTCACCATGTGAAAGATACAAGTAATTCTTTAAAAGGCAGGGCATGATTATAAAATGAGTGGAGGGTACTTTGAAATTGCTACTGTGAAAGGATGACTGCTTATGCCAAGATGATAGTTTTGAAAATAAATTTTGACAATTCATTCTCTATAAGGTAGTTTTTATAATATTACTTAGATATCTGTTTACTTTCTTCAGAAGGAAGGGAACAAGCATATTTGATGCTATAAACAGCTCTAAATATTACTACAAGATAGGGACAAGCACAAATTATTCCATTAATAGATGCTCTGCCTCTGATCAGTAATTTTTCCTTTTAGATCCTCTGACTTTTGAAAGGAAAGACTACAGATATAAAGTTTGTAGCTTTCTAACATGTTACTGTAAAATTATTAAACCATGGGCTTCATAGCCTTTCTCATTTGCTCTTGTCACCTTAATTTCTTCCACACTATTCTGTCAAGGAAAAGGGTAAAAGCTTCTCAGGTGAATTCTTGAGAAAAAAGCAATTAGGGTGGAATAAAAGCCATGGGGACCTTGTGGATGAGAGAGTGATGTTAGTACAGATGTGAGAGAAAGCTGGGAGTTTGCAGATCCTGGAGAAACAGAGAGTCTAATAAAAGAGACTGTGGGCTATGCACGGAAGTTCTTTTACATGACTGAAAAACATGTAAGAGGAAAGTTGGTAATTCTACCTTATGTTGCATTTCCTTAATCCAGTATCACTCTGGGACAGATCTCTCGCCTTGCGACCTTAGAAGATGGAGAAGCTCTGTCTCATGGAGAGATATGCCACAATTTTGTAAGCGCAAAAACAAAGCATTCTTTAGCTAATGTTTCTGTCCTTTACTTGCTATACCACTGCACCAAACAGTCCCAGTTCTCTGGCACTCTGTGGAGAGTAGTGGGGTAAGTAGGTGACCAGGGAAAGTTGTTCTGGCTGTTGCCAGTATAAGAATGTTGATAAGGTTCAGGCATAATACTCTTAAAGCATTGTTCCATTGTTTCTCCCAGGAAAAAAAAAGAGCAAAAAGCAGTAGCACATACATCTTTGTCAGAAACAAGGATAGCAAATCAGTCACAGAACTTCCATTTGGTCTCTAAGAGATTAGACTTGAGAACTAAATCAAGGTGTCAGTCTCACATATAAAGCACACAGCTCCTATCATGCATATGGCAAGGCTATCACAGAGTTTGCATTCCACTGTATTCCTGCACACCTCACTAAATCATCTCTCTGTCTTTGTCTCTGTCTCTGTCTCTCTCTCTCTCTCACACACACACACATACACACCTCTCATCCTGATTGACCTCTGGGTCCTTTTTGATTTTTTGACGTTTTCTCATCTTAAAGTTCTTTCATTAATGTTTTCCAAAGATAATGAGCATGTGCAACCTCAAAAATACTCACAAGGAATTGTGTTATCTGCTTTTGTTCAAAAAGAAAGGTAGAGCCATTGCACAGTGAGACAGCTTTGTGGCTAGGCTTTGGCACTGAAGTATGTAAACCTTTCACCACAAGAAGTCCGGACTCTGGGAAAAACTGTCTTTTCCATCTACGTGTGTTGCTTCAAAGTTCATCCTTTGGCCTGGTCGCTTGGCTCTTGTTTAGGAAAAGAGGAACTGCTTTCAAGATAGAATCAAGATACACCCCAAATTGTTCAAGAAAAAAGCTGAGGGTGTGGGTATATTTTGAGATTACTTGTGTACTGTTAATCTTGTATACATTTTACACTATTCAAGCTAGCCCATCATGAGCAGATTGTGAACCTGAGCTCAACCAATCAGAGTAGGAGCAGGGCTTCCTGCTTTAAGGTTCAATAGGGGAGAAGATTGCCTGAGTTCGTTTGCCAGATTTTTAGCTGATGGAACACCCTTCTGCAGAAATAGATTTTTTGCCTTGTTGAGACAATTATCTTTCTGTCTATTGTTGTGACTCCAGTAGTTCTTAGAGAGCATATTTATAAGACAACATCCTATTCCATGAATATAGACTCACTTTGTGGTCTCTTTCCATTAGGACTTTTTTTCCCCCTCTCAATATTAAAGCAGGCCCAAGTCTCTTAAGATATATCTAAAATAGCCGGGCGCTGGTGGCTCATGCCTGTAATCCTAACTACTCAGGAGGCTGAGATCTGAGGATCATGGTTCAAAGCCAGCCTGAGCAGTAAAGTCTGTGAGACACTTGTCTCCAATAAACCATTAGAAAACCAGAAGTGGCGCTCAAGCGGTAGCATGCTCACCTTGAGCTGAAGAGCTCAAGCCCCACGAAGGACAATATATATATATACAAACAAGAAAATTTTCCTTTATTTTTTCTTTACTGTTGGATACAGGCTTCTGGACACAAAATCAGTCCTATGGATAGTTCTTTCTGACATCAAATTCACTTGCTCTGTACTGATGTCTTTTACAACTTTATTGAAAATGTACTTGAAAACACTTCACTGGTAAATCTCATAGACATACTTTGTATTACTTAAGGTTTGTGAAGCATGGGTCATTATTATTCATGGAACTCTTCGTTTTTCGCCTTAATGTGGTACCCTTTCGATTGACCTCATTACTAGTTTGGCTCTTCTTTCTTAATGACTTGATAGTTCATGTCTTAAATCTTGGTATCCTAGGGGATTGCATAATTTTCCTCTGGTTAATTCCACTCTTTATGGTCTTCATATGGTATCTTATGATGCTAGTTGCTACAATCTCTATGTTGTTGATCTTTTACATTTGAGCCCAGATCTTTTTCCAAGGTTCAACTTACGAGCCCATTTTCCTATTACATATCTCTACTTAACAGTCCTTCAGGAAATTTGGTTTTCATGCTCAAAATAGTCTCCATTTGACTCCAAAACATGTCATTCTTCCTCTCTTAGTGACTAAATCATTGGCTGACATGTCTAAGAAAGAAACCTGACAAATATCCTTGGTTCTTTTCTCTCATCTTCCTTCAATATTCTACCACTGCCCAAGATATATCTTTTTTTTTCTGTCCAATTCATTCTCTTCTCTTCTGACCTCAACCTTGTTGTCATTTTATAACTTAAGCCCTTATCTTCAGCTTGGCTTGTTAAAAGAAAAACAAAACAAAACGAAAAGACCCAAATAACTATTACTTTTTCCAGGCTTGTTTCTGTAAACAATTTTACATTCACAGTCTAAGTTAACTCGAGAATGGTCTTGCAGGATCATGTCCATTTTCTTGCTTAGAATACTTCAATGGTATCTATTACTTTAGTGATAAAATCCAAAATGCCATTCTCTCCTGCCCCCTACTCCCTTACTGCTTCCTGTGTTGGATTGCTTTAGGGAAGATGGGCTAGAGTAATAGTTTAATCTCTAGCTATTTCATGCTTGGCTTCACTTTACTGAGGCTGCCAATTAGTGATTTAGAGGTGAATTCTTATGTGCTCTGCTATGAACAGAGGCTTGTTTTAAGTAGTCCTTGAAGAGCCTCAATCTCCTTGTCACTAAAACCCTGCACTGACTTAACCTGTGACCTGAAGTTGAATGTCTGTATATCCTCTTGGTCATCTGCTAAGTCAGTAAATTGAGTTTTGGAATGATTTTAGTTAATGCTAATTTAACCTAAAAGAAGAAATATACTTTCAACTTAATGATATTTTAGATGTAATATTTCTAGATATAGATAACAATCTTTTTTCTTTGACTCTTCCCTTGATAATTGCTTTTCAGAGAAAGGTTAGTAGATCTCAGTTCTCCTGAGTTTTATAAAATGGTGTATGAGTGTCTTCATTTTCCTGCCTTGTCATCTGTCTGATTCTGGTTTTAGGAAAGGAAAGAACCCACAGCTAGGTGTGATCATATCAGCAGGAAACTTCCTTCCTCCTGGCTGATTCACAAATTACCTCTGTCTTCTTTGCCATTTCAAATAGAGGGTCAGAACATTGAACAAAAAAATTAAGGGACCATGTACATATATGCTCTCTCTCTCTCTTTCTCTCTCCCATAAATATATACACACATTCTACTTATAAGGATCAGCAAAGAAAAATACATAAATTTTGGTGTCATAGAGGAAAAACAAAGTAATTAATTTTAAATATTATCTTTGAAAAAATAAAAGAAGGTGTTTTCTTGTGAAAAAAGTCTGTACTTTTAAAAATATTAAGCATTTTTTTCTGTTATATAAGGCTAACAACTAGACAGTTACCAAGGCAAACTCCCCACTATAACAGCTACTTTTGTTTGTAGCCTGAAAGAAATTATGATTGTCAAGGGGGAAAAAATCAACATTATGCATCTTACACAAGGATGTCCTCTACCAGGGTGTGAAGGGCACTGGGATTTCGGATCAGTTTGTCAAGGAAGCTGACAATGTCAGTAAATTTCGGTCTGTGATTTCTCTCCTTCTGCCAGCAATGGAGCATCAGCTGGTGTAAAGACGCTGGGCAGCCCATGGGAGCTGGTAGTCTGTAACCTTCCTCAATGGACAGAATGACCTAAATACAAATACACAAAGATTATAGTTTTATTTTTGGAGGACAAAGAAACCATATATTAAGTAATGCATGTTTTTGTATTTCAGTAATAGAAGGTAAATTATTGATAAGCATGGAAACTCCTTGTGATAAGTACACAGAGTCTAAATAGAAGTAAATACCAGAGTTCTGAACAAGAACTAAAAGTATCCCCACAGTACCTGCTGACCCCTGGGAGAGGAAAACATATTTTAAACATGCACTGCTCAAGAAGCAGTTTTGTGTGATCTAGTTGGAGTATCTCAAGACCCAATATGAACATCAGAAAATTACTGGATATTGGCACATGTAGTACTAACTATATGTGACAGATGTTTCAAAGTAAATGAAAATTTAAGTAATATTCTGCTATGACATGACATTTTTATCCTTTTTAATTTTGAGGAACATGTTCATGGTGTTGAGGATTGCCTTCTTTAATAAGATCAATACATGTTATTTTCTAGCCTTCATTGTGTACTTAATTCTTTCTTAATTTATTATCATATACTTAGTCTGATATTGACCTAAAAAATCATTTCCCCCCAGACTCCAAGGTCCTTAATACTTGAAAGGACAGCAATGGCTGGCATAGTTTAGTAAACAAAAGGACTATTCAGCCTGAGAATCTAGGTTTGCTAGCTGAGGAAACAGAACGATTGCAAGCTGAGGCCTTACAGTTAATCTCCAATACTGGAAAAGAATGTACATCTCTTAAGGTTATGACTGATTGTGCATGGCCTAAGGTTAGGCATTCTGTAAAGTGGAAAAGTGTTTATAACAATCATATTTGCTTTACTTTTAAGATGAACTCATACACAGCATGGAGTCAAGAGGAAGTTTGTAATGATCCTAGCCAGAAATCTACATGGTCTTAGTTGAGGTAACAGTCGTGGTGTACAAAAAGCAGATTAATTCAGTGCTTCAGCAGACATACAGAAGTGGAAGGAGATTAGAGGTGACAGGGAAGGAAGAGACAACAATAATGATTGGGGTTTTTGTTTTTTGCTTCATAAAACAGGGTGATGGGATAATAATAGGTCCATTTTTATGAGCTTTTGGAGTTTAGATTGAAGCATTATGTGTATATAGCTTGGAATTCTTACTAAATGCCAAGTAATGGCTTGTTTTTAAGAATTGCTTATTCAAGTCTTAGAATATTTATTATGTGAGTATAGTTTTTACACATTTTATTGATAGGAGAATTGAAACTTAAACTGATGAACAGATTGGGGCAGTATTGTGTAGCAAATATTCTCTAGAGCATAGACTGATGTCATCACAGTAGCCTCTGAACCACACTAGTTGTAGAGACTGTCTCTCCAGAAGACATGACATCTTCAACTCAATTGCCTGAATTAGATTGAGAGCCCTCTTTTCTGGGTTCTTTGTTTGTAACATCTGTCGCTTTCTTTCCAGATTTCTGTATTTATCATCCAGAGGATATATCACTTCATAGAGGGACATTAGACGTATTTGTGCAAAACCAAGCCTAAGACTCTTCTTTGGGGTTTTCTCTCCTTTGCAAAGAGGATCATCATTCTCTCCTTTTCAGGAGACCTACTGGAAGATCTCTGGGCCTCTGAGTTCCCTGTTACCCAAAGTTAACTTAAAGTCATGCTGTGCCTACCATCTTACTATATTTTAAATCTGGCCACTTACAATCCTCTTTCTAAATGACAGAGGTCTCATTTTTATTACTGCACAGCCTGGTCTTTCAGCCTCATCTTTTCCTCTTGCAACTATCCTTTTCACTATAGTGGAAAAACCTCACTGCAGTGGGTCTGTGACCACGTTTCTCCATATCTGAAATTCTCCTGTGGCCCTCCATCACGTTGACTCTCAGCCCACTCCTCTGTGGCCCTCAGCCCTCTTCTCTGTGACCTGTCCTCTTTGACCCTTTGCTTTGGGCATTACAGAACACTTGCTGTCTCTCATCTGGTTGAACTGAGTTCTTGAAAAATTTCCCCCCATAAACTCCCAAGCATGATGTCTTGTCAAGCCAAACAATGACCCATTGTCAGATATGTAACTTATAAAAGCTGTATTTTAAAAGTAGCTTGAGAAAAACTACATTAACCTTTATCTTCATAAACATTTCTTTTGTGGAAATTTATGCTTTATATCTGCTTTCTGATTCCTTAATTAAGGACTGACAGGGAACAGCATATGGGTGCTTTGTCTAAAAGACTAATTGAGGTTAGTTGTTTTAGGAGATGAAAGGGTGATAATTAACTGGAGAGAATTTTGTAACAGTTTGGTCTTATGATATTCATAGGCTGTCATCCTCTGGCAGATTAGTTATATAAGGTTATATCCTTATCCAACCATGTAAGAGAAAAAATTAAAATAAACAGAAAAATCTAAAAGTGACTGCAATAATTTCCATCTGGAGGCAGAAGAAATTAGATTCTGTCAGAAATTATTATCTAAAACCTGGCTGGTTGTTCTAAATAGACCATACTACATTCCTTATCAACACTGCAATTTTTAGCAGCTCAGAATCAACATGGGGCATGCTGCTTGCTTCTGTGCTTTTGGTGAATCTGATGAGTTTTCCAATTGTGTTGATTGTGTCTGAATCTAAACAGGCAATGCATATCTTTTGTTAAATGAGCAAACAAGGATTAGACAGTTATTATGAAAATATTGAGATATTCCTGAGCTAAACTAATGAACTAGGATTGCTTGGACTGTATAGTGTGCCACATTTTTGCTATAAGCCTGTTCAATATTTCCCCCAAAGGGTTCATATTAAATTGAGTCATTTATTGTTACTGTGAAATGAAACTGACTCAATTTTTTTCCAGGATTGCAATGAATAACTAAGTGGATTATTAAGTTACTTTACTATTAAAAAATCTTCCTTCTAAGTATTTAGTGTGGTTGTTTGGAAAACATAAGAATTAAGATTGAAGGAGGAAGCCAAGGCAAAGGATCCTAGTAGGCATTTGCTTTTTTTTGATAATATGAATTAGCATATTTAGATTCATGATACTGTAACATAGAAAATGTATTTTCTTGGTGTGCATGTAAATGTCATATCTACATGGAAAAGCAAGGAAGAAAAGATAGGAGGAAGAACAAAGGAAGGAAAAAGTGGTGATTAATAAGCAACATTTAAATGAACTCACTTCTCATTTAATTTCTTTTTTCCTTCCTCCCTTTCTCCTTCCCTCCTCCTCATTTCTTTCCTCCCTCCTTCCCTTCCTCTCTCCCTTCCTTCTCTCTTTCCTCTCTTCCTTCCTCTCTTCTCTTTTATTTCTCATTCTTTTTGACATCGCACTAGGGGTTTGAACTCAGGATTTTATGCTTGCTAGGCAAGAAATTTGCCACTGAGCCAGAATTCTAACCTTAAACAAATTTCAAATAGTTGTACAGGTGTTTGAATTTAACATACCCATTAATGTTATATGATGTATCTTGATCAGGATCTTCCCTACATCTTTCTCCCTCCCATTCTCACATCTATCCCATCACCATCAATTTCCTAGTTTCCTAGCTCTATTTTCAAATGTGTGCACTGAATAATTTAACTGGATTCACTATCATTCTTTTCTCTATTCTTTGCCCTTCTCCTTTTAGCTTCTATCCAAGACATATTTCAATTTCTTGGTATTCATTTTGTTAAACTTTTAATTGTTCAAAGTGGTTACATCATGAAAATCTACCACCAAATATACCATATTTAGTCAGTTTATATATATACACATATATGTACATATATATGCATATGGCCCTATATGTGTTTTCATATATAATCATATGTTAGGTCTCCCTCTCACAAGTGAGAGAAAAGATATGTCCTTTGGCTCTCTGAGCCTTAGTTACTGCACTCAATATGATTTTTATTTCCAGGACTATATAATTCCTTGCAAATGACATTCTTCCTGATGGATGAATTTAATTAGATTATAAACATCAGATTTTTAAAATCAATTTGCTGGTTTGCGAAGCCTATGCTGCGTCCATAACTTGCCTATTATGAATAGTTCTCCAATGAACATGAGTGTGCAGGTACCTTTATTATATCTTGACTTGCAATCTTTTGGATAAATTCCTAAGAGTGATATCTCCGTCCCTGTTTTTCACTTTTTTTGGATAAATTCTCTCTTTCCTAGGCTTCTTGTAGTTGCTGGGATTACAGGTGACACCACTGCATCTAACTGGTCTTAGTTAAAACAGAGAATCTAACTGACTATTTTCTGCCCTGATTTGTCTGGAAACACAGACTTCCTTTTTTCAGCTTCCGATACAGCCTGGCATGAAAGGCATCCACCACAGTGTTCAGTTACGAGCTTAAAAGGTATCTTTAGAACTTCTCAGACCAGGGATGTCATTGAACTGTGATCCTCCTATTTTCACCCTCCCATGTATTTAGGATTACCGGTGTGACTTTCACACTGGATTCACATTTAATAAAATTTTAATCTACATAATTTATAATATATTAAAATTAATCAGTCGAGAAAGGAATACAAATGATAGCAAAAGAAGATAAGGTGATGAAGGAATAAGATATAGAAAGAAGATATTTCTTCAAAAATAAATTTGCTATATGGTTTCACATTTAGAGTTAAATTTTAAGTTAGAAAATTAAAAAAAAGAAAAAAATATGAAACAGTGTATTTGTTCCTTTCAGATTGTTCAAGGAGTGGATGAAATGGTGAAGTGTATAAGAGTATCATATGTTAAAAGGTTGTTGGTGATCTGATTTATCATTTGGAAAAATCTTAATTTTTTTTATACTTCTTTCTTTCTTTTGAACCCCTTAATTTTTAACAAATGAAAGCTATACTTTTTGAGATAAAGTTAACTAACATTTTTTCTGTAGACTAGACTAAGTTTGTAAGAGTATTTGAGAAGAAGCTGCTTAGACTACCCTGAAAACCTAAACAGTTACTAATGGCTGTATTGAGTAAGTATCTGTCTCCTCACCATAAGGAAAATAAGGACTGGATTCTTCTGTAATTGTACCTTTTACTGAAAAAAAAAACAACAATAAAGCTGTTGTTGAGTCATTGAAACCAAAGATTTCTACTGCAGGAAGTTTAGTGACATCTCTAGTTCTAAATTTACCATAAATTTAACACAGGACTTGGCTCCCTGTGAAGAACTATTTCCCACAAAACTCCAAGAGTTCCGGTCAATCTCTGTAGGGAGACTAAATCCAGATAGGGTGAACTACAATAAAGAAGGTTTGAAACACTAGAATTATTTCTTACTTTGCTAGTTCTTCTATAGCAACAAATTATACTTTTTGTTGTTAGTTATTGTTGTTGTTGTGGTCTTGGGGTTTTTGTGCTCAAGGCTAGTGCTCTACCACATTGAACTACAGCACCATTTCCAGCTTTTGGGTAGTTAATTGGAGATTAGAGTCTCATGGATTTTCCTGCCTAACGAGTTTCAAGCCAGCATCCTCAGATCTCAGCCTCCTGAATAGCTAGGATTATAGGCAGGAGGCATTGCTACATGGCTTAACAAATTATATCTTTTAGAAATATAAAGACTAGAATGGCCATTAGCAAGAAAACAGATAATAACAGATGCTGATGGGCATGTATCCAAAAGGGAATGCTATTACTCTGTTAATGGGGATATAAACTGGTTCAACCACTCTGGAAAGCAGTATGGGGTTTCCTTAAAAGAAGAAACATAAGACTTTCCTATGATCTAGCAATCCCACTCTGGGCATTTATCCAAATGATCACAAACAAGGCCATACTAAAGCTACCAGCACAACTATGTTCACTGCAACATTATTTACCATAGTTAAGACAGAAAACCAACCCAGATGCCCCTCAGTAGATGAATGGGTCAAGAAAATATGTTATATATTCACAACAAAATTCTATGCTTCCATTAGAAAGAATGGCATCACTTTATTTGTAAGTAAGTGAAATAAGCCAGACCCAAAGAAGCATAAGCTCCATGGTTTCCTCATTTGTAATAATTAGTATACATCTAGGGTACTAGATGTATAGGATAGTCTCAGCAGAGGATCTCAATATTTCAATATCTATGTACATATGACCATATAAAATGATGCTAATCAAAATGAATTCCAAAATATGGAAACAATAGCATTTTAATATATATTTTTTATTGTAAAGATACTGTACAAAGGGGTTACAGTTACCTGAGGAAGGTAATAAGTACATTTCCTATTGAGCATTGTTACCCCCTCCTTTGTTTTTCCTCTACCATCCCTTCCCTCCCACCTCTCAACTTCTTCCTCCCCTCACCCTGAAGCTGTAAAGTTTGTTTTCAACATAGTGTCTTGTACATATCATTGTTACAATGGGTCAAACTGTATCCTTATTTCAGCATTTTGTTATTACCCTTCCCCTCCCCAAATTAGAAAAATGTATATAGAAGATGCAGGGCACTAGGGGGTCATACCATGGGGGAAGAACATACAAAAGAAACAAAAGAATCACATAGTACATTATAAGTACATTAAAAACAACAGCGACAAAGATAAACCTAAGAGGAATTTTTTTTGTCTTTAATGTACTGTGTGAAGTTATTTCTTTTGTCTTTCTTTTTTTCCTTTGGTTTATCCCCTGTTGTCACTGTTTTTGATTTTGGTACACTGTATCATGTATATATGATTATATGATTTTGGGGAAGGGCAGGGGAATCACAACATGGTGAAACAAAGGACAAAGGGTGATCCAATTCAACAGTGATACTCACAAAAGACACTATATTGGAAATGAACATTACAGTTTAGGAGGAGAAGGAAAATGTGAAAAAAAGAGGGAGGGGTTAGATATGTATTTTATTGTTTTTTTCTTTCATGCATGTGTTTCTAACGCATTTATAAGATTATTTCTTTGTTGCTTTGTATGTCCCTCCCCCACAGCATAACCCCTGCTTTCACTATATTTGATGTCAGTATAACTTGTGGAGGAGATGGGGAAAAACAAGTCGTTTAAGGATACAGGTGGACCTGTTGCAACAATGAGAAGTACAAGTTGTCATGTCCAAAACGAGCTTTACAACGTCGGTGCGGGGGGGGGCGGGGGGAGGAGGATTGGGACTGGGGGGGAGGGGGGAGGCTGGGAAGGGATGTGAAGGGTAAACAAAGGAGGAGGCTGCTTGGTAAGAAATGTACGCATTATCCTGCCCATGTAATTGTAACCCCTCTGTACAGTATGTTCACAAATAAAATAAAGAAAGAAAGAAAGAAAAAAAGAAAAAAAAGAGGGATGGGTAACAGTGTTCGACATGAAATGTACTCATTACTTTACTTATGTAACTATAATCCCTCTGTACTTCACCTTTCTAAGAAAATAAAATTAAAAATTTAATGACATATCAAATGAACCTTTCTGAAAACTTTTTTTTCTTTTAAAAAGAATCTTGAACTTACAGTTCAAGTTCCCTCAGCATTTTTCTGGAGGAAAGTAAACCATATAGAAAAACACTTTTTTAGTGATGCACCATTTTTGAGATAATGGTAGTTGTATATCTTCTGGTACACTAAAATTATCTAAAAGCATGTGAAAAGGACATTTTAAAATTAATCCTTAGTAAATGCTTCATAGTATAAATAAAAATCTTAGTATAATTAAAATCTTAGGTGCTAAATGTAATTAATTTTTAAAGTAGAAATTGAAGGTATAGTTATTTTTTTATGAAAAACTTGCTAATAAGTAAGTGCTTCCAAGTTTTGTGGTCAATTTAGTTAAAAAGTTTTCCTTTGAAAACTATGCTGAGGGACTGGGAAGGTGTCTCAGTGGTAGAGCGCTTGCCTTGCATGCATGAGGCCCTGGATTCGATTCTTCAGCACCACATAAGCAAAAAGAAAAAAGCCAGAAGTGGCGCTGGGGCTCAAGTGGTAGAGCGCTAGCCTTGAGCTGAAGAGCTGAGGGGCAGCGCCCAGGCCCAGAGTTCAGGCCCACGACCGGACCCAAAAAGAAAAAAAAAAAAAAAGAAAACTATGCTGATTACTGGTTCCTTCTACCTAGAATTTTATCCTGTTAATTATATATGGTGGTGATTGATTGCATCTCTAAGCATTCTCTATTACTCTGGTCTCTGTAGCAGACATACGTCATGTTTGTATAATTAGTATTTATTTAATTAAAATGCTCATACTGCCTATGCACCAATAGTATGAATTACTGAACATCTGAGAAGAGGAAGGCCATTTTGAAAATTGCTTCAGTAGACTATGTATTTAAATAGAGGGAAATATTTCTTACTTATTATGGAAGAGAGAAATAATAGGAATGGGTTTTTAGCAATTTACTGTATCTTACACAGATCATTACACAACAGCCATTACATAATAAAGTCAAGTTTGGAAAACCTAATCAGACACAAAAATTGAAAATGACTGGACTCCCTGACTCATAAAATCACACTGAATTTCTAGGTAAGTAAATTTTGCACACCCACCATTCTTGGCTAAAGAACTGACTCATAATTCAGAATGTTTTACAATTTTGAGGACAAATAAAAACTACAGAAAAAGGTTTTCTTCCTCCTTAAATCTTGAAAATAAAGATCAGGACAAAAGGTTTTTTATGTCTATGTCATCTCTAAGAAATCAAATATTTTTTTTCCTTCAAGGGTTCTTAAGAAAACAACCTAAGTCACTGTTATACAAAAGTTTTGAAAAAGAAGAAAACACACAGGTAGCATTGTGTTTCCTATTAAATCTAAACTGGGATAATCTCTGATACATTTTTTTTGGAAACTGTACTACTTTAGTGGCATATGCTTAAATGAAATCATACCCAGGAGGCCTGTGAGTTTCAAACTGTTTGAAGGCAAACTTTTTCATATCAGGGACACAAAACAAAACCCAAGACTCCAGTCTAGCAAGCATTCAGATCATTAGCCAGACTAAGTCACCTCTCATTTAAGTGTACTAGGATTTTCCCCATGTACCCACTCCACAGGGATTCGGTTATTTAATGCTGCCTGCTGTTCATATTTGCATCCAGTTTCTTCTGCTAAGCACATTAGGAGTGAGGGAAGAACTACAATACCCTTGCTGATATATTCAGAGCTCTAGCACTGTAATATACTCCCAATTATCTTGAACTTGGATGAAAATAAAAAATTGTTCTGAAATGCCTCTTAAAAAAGGAAAAGAGAGAGAAAAAAAGAAAGAAAATGAAACAATGGGTTAGAAAGTAGCAAGTTGTGTAGCTTCAATATGCCCGTGTTTCTGGTAATGAGCTAACTATGTTGATCTATATAATGGCAGTATTTCTAAGAAATAGAATAACAAAATGGCACATTTTACATTTTTTCTAAAGACTCACAATAGTGTACAAATGGTTTATATTTCTGAACCTTTGTTAGTAAATCCACATTATTTTACTAAAGGAAACAATGAAAACATGTCTCTGTTATAGAGTGGTATACATCAGTGCTGCAACTGAATCCCTTCCAGTGGCTGTGTCCCTTGGCCAGTTCCTCCTTCATTTCATGACATTATGGGGAAGTATCCACTCAAAATGCTCCACTCACCTTGGACTGGACAGACTAGAATAAATATTTATCTGGGCTAATTTTAATACTTTCCTGACATGGCTTTTTGATCAGGGTGAAAAAGGGGTTTAACAGAGCAGAGTCTTCTTTGAGATTAACATATTAATTTTTAGATGGAACTCCTTTTTTGGGATTGCTAAATTAGATTATTGAGTCCCAGAATATGAAGAAAAAAAGAAAGAATTTAACAATAGTAGAGAGCAGGGGAAAGGAACCTAGGGAGGTACTAAAATTATCACATAATGGGGCTGGGAAGGTGGCTCAGTGGTAGAGTGCTTGCCTTGTATGCATGAGGCCCTGGGTTCAATTCTTCAGCACCACATAAGCAGAAAAAGCTGGAAGTGGTGCTGTGACTCAAGTGGTAGAGTGCTAGCCTTGAGTTCAGGCCCCACAATCGACAAAAAAATAAATAAATAAAATTATCACATAACTCCCAAGATCCAGCATGTTAAACTATCTTCTTGGTATCCTGATCAAAAGGTTTTGCTTAAATTATTTCAAGTTAAATCCTTGTGATTTGTAATAATAAAAAAAACTCCATTTCTTGGAGTTCATTTCGACAAACATCATTTTATATGGTCTTTTTTTGGGGGGGGGTCTGGTCGTGGGCCCTGAACTCTGGGCCTGGGCGCTGCCCCTCAGCTCTTCAGCTCAAGGCTAGCACTCTACCACTTGAGCCACAGCACCACTTCTGGCTTTTTTCTTTTTTCTTATGTGAGGCTGAGGAATCGAAACCAGGGCCTCGAGCATGCAAGGCAAGCGCTCTACCACTGAGCCACCTTCCCAGCCCCTTTATATGGTCATTTTTACATAGTTATTGAGCCTTTGTTTTCCTTTCCTAAGAATATATCCTCCTTTGGTCTCATTATGTGAATGTTGAAATTATCATGTCCAAGAGTAATTTTTTGTCATTTACCATCCATGTGATTACATGTAGATTTCTAGGCACTTTCTAATTTCTACAAATGAGGGAAATCATGCAACCTATGTTTCTTTGTGTTTGGCTTACTTTGCTTAATATAATCTTTCCAAGTGATTCCGTTTCCTTATGAATGGGCGATGTAATTCTTTCTGGTGGAAGCATAGACTTCCATTTTGAATTTACACCCCATTTTCTTGATCATTCATACACTGAGGAGCATCTGTGTTGACTCCATATCTAGGCTATGGTGAACAATGTTGCAATAAACATGGTTGTGCTGGTGGCTTTAGTGTGGCCTGGTTTGTTGTCAACTGGATAAATGCTCAGGAGTGGGATTGCTGGTCATAGGGAAGCTCTATGTTTAGTCCTTTGAGGATCCTCCATACTGCTTCACAGAGTGATTGAACAAGTTTACATCCCCACCAACAGTGTAGTAGCATTCTTTTTTGACCACATCCCCTCCAACATCTGTTATTGTTAGTTTTCTTGATAATGGCCATTCTAACTGGGGTGAGGTGGAATCTCAATGTTGTTTGGATTTTCATTTCATTTATGGCCAGAGATGTTGGAGATCTCTTCATAAGTCTAATGGTCATTCTTATTTCTTCTTTGGAGAAGTCTCACTTTAAGTCTTTAGCCCACTTATTAATTGGATTGTTGTTTCTTGGAGGTTTTTTGGGGGGGTTAATTTTTTGAGTTCCAAGTATGTTTTAGACATAAGGCCCTTATCTGATGCGTAGATAATAAAGATCTTCTCTCATTCTGTGGTTTTTTGCCAAGAAGAAACTCTTTGGTTTGATACAATCCTATTTATCTTAGATTTGTTGTGATTTTGGATCTTTCCTTAAGAAGTTTCAAATTGTGCCTAGTAGCCTTAGTGCTTCCCCTACATCTTTGTATAGTATTTTCATGGTATCTGGTCTTACATTGAGGTCTTTGATCCATTTAGAATTGATTCTGGTGCAGCATGATATATTAGGTTCTAGCATCAGTTTTCAGCATGTGTATAGCCAATTCTACCAGCACCATTTGTTGAAGAGGCTATCTTTCTTCCAGCCTGTGTTTTTGGCTCCCTTATCAAATATTAGGTGGCTATAGGTCTGTGGGTTAATTTCTGGGTCTTCTGTTCCAGAGGGCTTTTTTGTGTGTGTTTTTTCCTCCTTTGTTTTTGAGTTCTGTACTTTTTGGCTGGTAAGTATGTTTACCTGTTTTGGTAAGGATAAGGGGGAGCACAGAAATGATGGGACAAAAGGTGAACTAATGCAGCCATGATACTCACTTTCACTTTGTTGAAAGTAAACTATAATTTGTGGGAGAGGGAGTCAGGAGGGAAAAAACTGGGAGAATGGGCTGGGAATATGGAACAGTGGTAGACTGATTGCCTAGCATGCATGAAGTCCTTGGTTCCATTCCTCAGTACCACAAAAACAGCAGAAGCTGGAAGTAATGTTGTGGTTCAAGTGGTAGAGTGCTGGTCTTGAGCAAAAGAAGCTCAGGGACAGTACCCAGGCCCTGAGTTCAAGCCCCAGGACTGGCAGAACAAACATACAAACAAACAAATAAACACAAAACTAGGAGAATAAGAGGAAAGAGATGACAACATTCAAAAAGAAATGTACTCATTACCTGATTTATGTAATTGTAACCACTCTGTACATCACCTTTACAATAAAAAACTTCTGAAATAGTGTTTGTGTGGACTCATTGCAACAATGAGATGTACAAGATTTGTACTTCTGAAAAAATTATTAACTGCCGTGTTCACAATTTCATTTATATTTAAAAAAATAAAAGAAATTGCAACATCTACCCTGGATAAGAATTTTTCTATTTGGACAAGAGGGTAAGACCAATATTAGACTTCAGTGCAGTAACCAGGATTTAAAGAGGGTTGAATGAGGAGTGTGGTTTCTTTTTTCAGTTGAATATAATTATCCAGTGTGGAATGAAAATTTCATACATGTATATAAGTTGTAAAGATCAAGCAACATATTTAACATTTTCATCTCCATAAATATCTCTCATGGGGATATTCAAAGTCTGCTTTTATAGTTCTGATAAAATTTATAATAACTTCTTGTAGCCTATAGTTCTACTATGCTTCTAAGAATTCTATAATTTATCCCACTTACCTGTGATTTTGTACTTGTTCTCTGATCTTTCCCTATGTATCACCCTCTTGCCTCTCCTGTGTAATGTCTAGTAACTATTATTCTATTGTTTACATCTATACAATCAACTATTTTTTAGCTTCTACCTGAAAGTGAGAACATTCAGTAATTGTCTTTCTGTCTTTGGCTTATTTCACTTAACATTAACAGAGAAGATTGAGTTTTCTAATTCCCCATCCCCACTTTTCATGCATACCTAGTCTGGTGATTGACACGTTTAATAAATAGCTGCTGAATAACTAAGCAGATGGCACCTACTGTTAATTTTTAAGGTATTTTATGGTTTAGTTCTGTGCACTCTTTTTTTCTCATTTCCTTTCCCTAATGTACAATACCACTGACCTTTGGGAAACTCATTATATTATTCACAAAAGCAGATTCTGCAAACTCAGAATTGTTCATTGTAATAAAATATACCACAGTCTACAGAATGGAGGAACTATTGCATGAACACTATCTGAATTACTTAAACTCACTTTAAAAACCATAAAGCACAGTAACATTCCATTTGATCATTTGCTCCACAGTTTGCTAAACTCATTAATTGTGGTAAAGATGAATAAAATATACAGAGAACACAGCCCAACTTTTATTGTGTAGCATATTACTTTCCTTATTTAAAATGCTTCTTGGTTGGAAAAAATCCAACACAACACTATATCTTGATCCAATAAATGAGAGATGCAGGTTAAATATAAAATAGTATTTGAAGAAAGCGTCTGGAAATATTTTGAGTAAGCTGTTTTTTCTTCCAAATAGAGATTCCGGATACAGGATATGACACAAGCATGGTGACTTCTAATGCATTTAGCTAAAAGAATTCTAACTCTCTTTACCACTGTAGTATAAAGATACATAAATGATTTTAGTTCTTACTACTTTCTTCTAGTCAAGTATTAACCTAGGGGACTTAAAAGTTAATTTCCCAGTGACTCCCTCTGTCTTTCATCCTTGCTTGAATATTCTTTGGCAATAATACCAACTTTAGCTTTGGAAAATGAACCAAGCTCTGGGTGATGGAAGAGTTGGGCCTTATGCTGTGAGCATTGGCAATCCTGAATGAATGAGAATGGGCTTAATGTTAGGAGTATGTTCCTGGCTGCAACATCTTCTCTTCTTGCAGACAGAGTCTCTGTTTCCAAATGAGGTTTACTAAATAGTCATCATGGACAGAGATCATTAAGACCTGTGGCCAGAATGACTGGGTAAATGACAATACAAGATCCAGGCAGGGAGGGCCTGGCTATAAGGTACCGACTACTGTAGACAATGAAGATCAATTTATATGGTGGTCTGTGTTGAAAACTACCCATTTGAGCCCTTTTTTGCAGAAGCTGTATCCTAAAAAAATCTATCACATCGTCTGGCATCTTCACTTGTCCCTGTTCTGCTCTGTGGAAGTCTGATCTGATTCTAGGCATCTGGACAGAGACCAGAGAGGTCCTAAACTTCAGAAGGGAAAAACATGAGGCATTTATTTGTGGAGGAAAGTATAATAATTTTCTTTGGAGTTTATAAAGTTATATTTTGGTATGAGTAAAAAGAGATATTGAACCTTTTCTATTCCAGCCTCTCCCTTTATTATTTTTCTCAGTCATGAAACTGAGGCACTTTGAAAAGTAAAGTGACGTTCATGATTGAATTAGGATCCACATAACCATAGCCATCGGTGGTTGCTGAGTCGATTATTGCCTTGTACACCAGGAGGTAAGAAAATCTAGGGGCCAGGAACATCAGGTAACTCCTCATTGTATTATTTGTCTTTGCTTTTTAAAAAATAAGTTTATGAATGCTCAATAAGAAGACTAATTATGACTTTTATGCTTACAAATGGATGATTATTATGAAGATGTTTTATAATACACATATGTAGATGAATCTTTACCACTTACCTTTTTCTTTGAAATGTCACCTATGTTTCTTTTTACCAATGCATTTTGATTAACATTTCTATTCCTCAAATTAAGGTGTTAAACTCTGGGCTGGGAAGGTGACTCAGTGGTAGAGTGCTTGACTTCCATGCATGAGGCCTTCCATGTTTGATTGCTCAGCACCACATAAGCAGAAAAAACCAGAAGTGGTGCTGTGACTCAAGTGGTAGAGCACTAGCCTTTAGCTGAAGAGCTGAGGGACAGCGCCCAGGCCCAGAGTTCAGGCCTCACGACTGTAAGCTCTACCAGCACAGTAGATGATGGGTCCTACCGGGAAGTGGAAACAAGCCACTCTGACAGGCATTAACGACTTACCGTAGAAATCTATTGGAATTACATTCTAGAAGCACTGGCAATTCATTAATATGGGATACCAGGACACTCAAGTCAATTCTCTGTTTCTGTTTCATGACTATTAAATCAAGGGATTAAGTTATTTATGATTATAAATAGATGCACTTATAATACTGTATAAATTTATAAATTATAAATTATATATATTTATATTTATAAATTTATCATTAGATCTCAGTGTAACAAAAATCTAATCATGTCTTGGCCTGGGATGAGAAATGGAGAAACTTTCTCTGTGATTAAGCCCTAAAGAAACTTGAATGGTTTGATTTGGGCTGGATTAGCAAAGTATGGGAAATGGAGGTTTGTAGTTAACTGAGGAACTACTGGTCTTGTACTACTCTATGTAAATTGCTTGAATACCTGTATCTTATTACTGTTTTCTTTATTGTGTATAGGATGTAGAGATTAAATGTGTAAACTATTCTGTTTTTAATCTTTCAACAAAATGAAACAAAAATGGAAACCAAACATTGTATAAATTATGAAGCTCAAAAAGATCATGCTAGATGACATATATTGACAATATATTGCATCAATGTCTTCACTCCCCCCAACCATTCTGCTCCCCGCCCCCCACCCCCCGTTTGAGCTTAGAGCCTAGGTATTATCCCTGAGCCACAGCACCACTTCCTCACTCACTCTTTTTCTTTTAAGTGGTATCTACCTTAAACTTATTTGGGTTTTATAGTGATTAATTCAATTGCTCTGTTAGAAGAAAGGAGAAGTCAGTGTTATTCTGCTTTTTGTACTTGTTGGTCAAGGGCATTATAGAGCCAATTTTGTTGCATTTGAGCAACAAAATCTCTGTGGTAAGATGAATCAGCTGGCCCCAAGTCATAAAAACCAGTTTCTAGTGAAAGATTCCTAAGGTTCTGAAACCTAGCCATTTGATGTTGAGCCAATTTCAGAAGATGGAGGGACTAAGGGCTCTCTCCTTTCCCTCAAACTAATGTGCTTGTGGACACCAAAGGACAACCTCTATGCACTCACATCTTGGTTAGACATTTCCCAGTAAGGCCTTTCTCCATAGGACATCACCTCCCACATGACAATGCCATAGCTCCATGCATCACTTGCTGAGGAGAATTTTCTGTAGGCAATAGCTTCTGGGGCTGTCCATCTTATAGGGATTTTCCCACCCTGAAAAAAATAAATTGAAGATTCCTCAGTTGGCTCAGAAGTATATTAAGAAACAAAATGTCATCCAAATTACATATCTGTTAGATCTAAATATTTTATTATGATGTTGGCATTTTAAATTAAAAATCAAAAGAAAGTTGGAATAATGTTAAAATGTCAGGCATATTTTTTTCTCTTATAGTTCCTAGATTTAATGGTGAAAAGGAGCACTTCAGAAATATTTTATTTCATTCATTTGAGAAATTTATTTTTACTGTAGATTCACATAGTTAAGCCCACTATTATTCCATTTGAAGAAGTTCTGGATTATAGGACATTAAAACTAAATATCATTCAACAGTCATTAAAAATTGGATTGCCTATATAAATAATAATGAAACTAAAGCTCTCATTTAATTGAAGACAAGCGGTTTAGTACAGAACTGAGATATTCTGTACCAATTCAATGTTTATCAAAATTTCATATTCATCTTCTTTCCTTTCCATTGGCTACCATTACATTTAAAGAAAAGAAACACTAAAACTTTTTTTTAAAGTTTATAATCCTTTATAAAGAAAAGGCATTAGGCTACCATACATCTTTCTCCAATATTCATATTAGCATTTGAACCAATTAGATTAAATTCATGCAATTTAATCTATATTGGTTAAGTACTAAAACCTGTGTTATAGGTTACTTTTGTTAATATTTATTACATGTTATCTGTTGAAACACTGTATAAATCCTCTTTTACTTTAATGGCAAGAATAAAACAATTCATTCATTTGATTGACAATCTTAAAACCTTTGCAGCTCCCAGTTGCCAGTTGAGTGGCAACATTTCTGCCACTAGATGGAAGTAGAGAACAAGGAGTTGCTCCCAGACTCAAATCACAGTTCACAGCAAAATTATTTCCAACAATTAGAACCCACCACAATAGGATCATTTCACCTTTATCAGCATTTTGAAGACCAGAGGATTTGTTCACTCATTGTTTACAAAATCATGGTGTTTAGAGAACTAAGGGTGAAAAAAAGGGATGTGCTTTTTTTTAGTCCTTGAAGAATTTAGATTACATAAACATGTTTCTTAAAGGTGAAGCCATTAATTAAGTAATCTAATCACTACTTATTTAGTAACCTACATACATACTTGACGAGGGATTCATTTTTAGATGAATCCCTTAGGTTTCACCAGGCAAATGAGAGCATTAATGGAGCCCTCATTTCAAAGACTGCTAGCATGGAAAATTTAGAAGAAACCTTGGGGAAAATACTGTGAATCTAATCCTCTGACTTTACAGCTAAGAAAACTGAGCTTTACCTTTGGAGACAGAGGACTTGGACTTTTTTTTTTTTTTTTACCATGTTACTAGGTATCTAATGTCTACTAGAGCTATCATGATGTTATTCAGTGACATTAATATAAGATGTAAATAAGTTCATTAGCATAGGTGAAAAGTTGAGTACAACAAGCTTTAACATTTCAAAACATCTATTTGTAATCATATGTCACAGCAGCATAATGGGGAAAAAAAAACCCTCAAAAACCTTAGGCCTGAGAATTTTATGCTTTAAAGACCAGAAAATTAAGGTTACAAAGTGGACAAAAACAGTTTAAGGACTGGAAAGGTGGCTCAGTGGTAGAGCGCTTGCCTTGCATGCCTGAGGCCCTGGGTTCGATTCCTCAGCACCACATAAGCAAAAAAAAAAAAGCCAGAAGTGGCGCTGTGGCTCAAATGCTAGCCTTGAGCTGAAGAGCTGAGGGACAGCGCCCAGGCCCAGAGTTCAGGCCTCCTACCGGACCCCCAAAAAACAAAAACAAAAACAAAAAAACCCAAACAAAACAGTTTAAGAGGGTGTTAACAGGGCAGCAAGGGAAAGGATTCATTTTTAAATTGTTACCCTTGTAATTAGTTGTACAAAGAAGTTTTCAGTTAACATGTTATTTCATGAGTATAATCCATCTTGATCAATGCAACCCATTTCATCATTTTCCTCCATCTCTCCCAACCCCACCCATCCCTTTAATTTACCTGGCTCCATTTTGACATATATACAATGAACATATGACAGCATTCATCCATTCTTCCTCTCTTCATTTGTCTGCACCCGCCCCTTGATCTTACCCTCCCAGAGATCTCTAGTTCCATTTCTTTCTGGTATATATATATTTTTATCAGACTTCATTCATTCTTTAAACTAAAATAAGGTTGTCAGAAATCACAACAAATAATTTCTTAGTATAAATATACCTGTCATACAAGGACTTTATTTTGCTCAAGTGGATCCCAAATACTGAAGGAGATTTATACTAAAAGTCACTTGTATTCAATTCTTATTTAAATGGGCACCCACTATTTTTTATTTGCTCAACCTGGCAAGTCCTAATACAATACACTATATACACTCATAAATGGGAACATTGTAAATGCTCCAGTGGTACATAAAGGGTGATTTGGCCTTCACGGGGGACTATGACATTCTCACTTGTTATTCTTGAATCACTACAAGAGAATCTTTTGTTTCATTGCATATGTGCACTAGAGAGCCCATATTTTGGTTCTTTACTCAGGTTTGATCCAAACCTCAAAGCCACATATCCAGAAAATAAGACCAAATCTGGTGATTTGATCACTGCACAAAAGAGTAATAATCCTGTCTGATACTTCTGACTTTGGACCTCTCTTTCCCTCTGGCTAGAAATATACAGAAGTATATATTTCTGCCTGGCTGAAAGGTGACGCTGGTCTGCCTGACTCTTCCTTTGTTAAATCTATGTGTGTTCTATAAGGTCAACAAAACAGAGTAATTACTTTATGTTCATTCACCCTAATTACACTCATATTACACATAATACCGTGTATATAATATAGAAGAGTCACATAACAGTCTACATTTTAAATAACTTGGTATCACATATAAATGAGAATTGATCACCCTCCTTCATATTTTTTCTCCCAGAGGGGGATGATATTATACAATGTGCAAATAGCATTGCTACCTGTTATAAACACAGTCATGTCCTTTATCCCAAGATCATTTGCTGAAATCCTAATCTCCATTGTGACTGCTTTTAAAGAGGAATTTGAGGGAAGAGGAATGCAACTTTTGTATCCTATGAAGTTCCATTCTTTCCAGGAACATGGGAAAATATGTTCTCACTTGATGAGAGACTGAGGACTAATGATGAAATTAATTCAGTTACAATCACAAGAGAGAAATTTAATTTTTTTAACCCAGATCAATATCCTTTAGAGTAAGTAAAATCACTCTCCACAGTGCTCAAGTGAAAGTGTGATCTTTTCCAACAAGGTTTCTAAGAGCTAGAAGTACAGCCAGATATGTGAGCACACAACTGTAATCCTACCACTTGAGAGAAAGAGGTAGCAGAAAAAAGATTTTGAGGTTAGTTTGGGCTATCTAGAACATTCAAGCTCAGTTGGAACTACATAATGAAAACTTATCTCAGGCCACAGATAGAGCTTTATGGTACAACACATGTGCAAAGCCCCTCAGTTTGATCCCTAGGATTGGGTAAAATAAAAAACAAAGAGCAAGAGATACCAATTCAGCTCTGTTAATGGACAGGAACTAGCCTAGTTTTAGTAATTTAGATTGTATCTTGTCCAGTTTGAGGAAAAAATCTGCATATTTTGTCCCACTGAGTTTGGCATAGGGATCTATGCCTATAGTTCTGCCATTGTCCTATAAAAGCCCTTTGAAGATAGAAGACACATATTATTTAATTTATCTTTATATTTCATAGGTAAACTCATCAAAGAACATCATCTTTTTTTTTGTCCGTCGTGGAGGCTGAACTCTGGGCCTGGGAACTGTCCCTCAGCTCTTCAGCTCAAGGCTAGCGCCCTATCACTTGATCCACAACACCACTTCTGGCTTTTTCTGCTTATGTAGTGCCGAAGAATTGAACCCAGGAACTCATGCATGAGAGGCAAGCACTCTACCACTGAGCCACCTTCCCAGCCCATATTATCTGTTTTTAAATGCAGGCAGGCCCAAATTCTGTCCGTAGCTTGACTTGTCTGATTACGATTGTCTAGGCTTCTTTCCCTTCATTTTCTGGGTACGTTTCTTCTCTTTGTGAGATCCTGGAACACTGTGACAGATAATAAAGATCTTCTTTTAAAACATACTGTTAAGTACTATTATACATACACATGATTATATACACATGAACCTGTCCCATTAGCATGAGCTATACAAGTGCCAGATTAAAATGCCTATTAAAATCAAGGAAAGGGTCATTTTTTGACATAGCACTTTAAAATGTGACACTGGTTCTCTGCTTATCAAAATGCAATACATAAACATATTATTGGAAAGTATGGTAATTCATTACTGGTGTGTTGTCCTTTTATAAAAGGAACCTCTTCTCTGAGACATGCACGTTTGCATGTTGCTCTTGCTTTTCTGTCAAAGGCAGCAAGAAGTTCTTCTCCAGATGCAGATCTTTCAAAGTTGGAATTCCCAGTTTCTAGAATTGTAAGACATAAATCTCCATTCTTAATAAATTATCCAGTCTCAAACATTGCATTAAAGCAACCCAAACAGACTGAGATAACAACTTATCCAATAAGCACTGTAACAATCTATGTAGTATTGCTTTATACAAAAAATAAACCAGCCTTAAAACTTTGGTTGGATTTTTTTGTGTCAATCTTGGGGCTTGAATGCTTTCCATGAGGCTTTTTCTTGTTCAAGGCTAGCAGTCTATCACATGAGCCACAGCTTCATGTGTAGGCTTTTTGATGCTAAATCAGACATAAGCATATCACGGACTTTTCTGCCCAGAGTGGCTATGAACCATGTTCCTCAGATCTCAGCCTTCTGACTAGCTAGGATTACAGGGGTGAGCCACCATGACCATCTTTAGCCTTCAAATTTTATACTTGAGGAAGACATCATGATGTGAGGGAGTCAAAACTATAGGATGGAGGAAAGACAACCTGTTCAACAAATGGTTATGGTACAATTGGCTATATGTATGCTGAAAACTTAAGTTAGATTCTTATATATCACCCTGCACCAGAATCAATTCCAAATTCAAATTCAATTCCAATTTCAAAGACCTCTCAGTACTGTGAAAATATTATAGGAGGAATAGAGGAAACACTAGGGCTCTTTGGCACAGGTCAAAACTTACTAAGATCCAGATTCACAACAAATCAAAGAAAGACTGAATAAATGTGACTGTGCCAAACTGAAGAGTTTCTGCTTGGCAAAGGACAGAGCTAGCACAGAACGGGACAAGATCTTTACTAGCTATGCATCAGATTAGGGCCTCATACTTAAAATATACTTAGAAAGCAAGAATTTACCCCCCCCAACCCAAATCATCAAAGAAATAACAACTCAATTAATAAATGGGCTAAAGACTTAAAAATACACTTCTCCCAAGAAGAAATAAGAATGGCCAATAAACACATGAAGAGATCTTCAATATCTCTGGCCATAAATGAAATGAAAATCCAAACAACATTGAGATTCCACCTCACCCCAGTTAAAATGGCCATTATCAAGAAAACTAACAATAACAGATGATGAAGGGGATGTGGTCAAAAAGGAATACTACTACACTGTTGGTAGGAATGTAAACTTGTTCAATCACTCTGTGAAGCAGTATGGAGGGTCCTCAAAAGACTAAACATAGAGCTTCCCTATGATCAGCAATACCACTCCTGGACATTTATCCAGTTGACAACAAACCAGGCCACACTAAAGCCACCACAACCATGTTTACTGTTCACCATAGCCTAGATATGTAGGCAACAGAGATGCCTTCAGTGGATGAGTGATCAAGAAAATGGAGTATATATTGAAAGTGGAATTCTATTCTTCCACCAGAAAGAATGACATTGCCCCATTCATAAGGAAATGGAACCACTTGGAAAAATTATATGAAGCAAAGTAAGCCAGACCCAAAGAAACATAGGTTGTATGGTTTCCCTCATTTGTAGTAAATAGAATGTGCCTATAAATCTACAAGTAAACACAATAGATGGTAAATGACAAAAAGTATACTTGGACATAATAAATTAAACAGGACTCTAAGCTTTCACACAGTGAGTCCAAAGGAAGATATTCTTTAAAAAATTTTTTATTGTGAAAATACTGTACAGAGGGGCTACAATTACATGAGCAAGATAATGAGTACATTTCTTATCAAGCATTGTAGCCTTCTCCTTTGCCCCTTCCCATCTCATCCTCACCCCACCCCCCCACCCAGCCCTTCTCCCCTCCCCCTAACAAAGTTGTAAAATTCGTTTTCGACATAACAACTTGTACATTTCATTGTTGCAATGGGTCTACCTGTATCACTATTTAAACGATTTGTTTTTTCCCTTCCCCTCCACAAATTATACCAACATCAAATACAGTGAAAGCAGGGGTTATACCATGGGGGAGGGACATACAAAGCAACAAAGAAATCCTCTTATAAATGTGTTAGAAACAATCACATGAAAGAAAAAAAACCATTTGAATACATATCTTAGGGCTCATTTCCCTAACATCAACTTAACTGAGCTTTTCTACTTGACTCAGCATATACTAGTTATTATAAATAAAGGAAACCATGGGACCTATGTTTCTTTGGGCCTGTCTTACTTCACTTAATATAATTTTTTCCAAGTCTTTCCCATTTCCTAACAAATGGGGCAATGTCATTCTTTCTGATGGAGGCATAGAATTCCATTATGTATATATACCACATTTTCTTGATCCATTCATCTACTGAGGGGCATCTGGGCTGGTTCCATATCTTGGCTATAATATAATTTATATAATATAATATAATATGTATAATATAATATTATTATATAATAATGCTGCAATAAACATAGTCGTGCTGGTAGCTTCAGGGTGGTCTTGTTTGTGAACATTTGGGTAAATGCCCAAAAGTGGGATTGCTGGGTCATAGGGGAGCTCTATGTGGAGTCTTTTGAGGAACCTCCATACTACTTTCCAAAGTGGTTGAACAAGTTTACACTCTCACCAACAATGCAGTAAGGTTCCCTTCTGTCCACATCCCCTCCAGCATCTGTTGTTTTTAGAGTTCTTGATTATAGCCATTCTAACTGGGGTGAGGCAGAATCCCAATGTTGTTTTCATTTGCATTTCTTTTATGGCTAGAAAGGCTGAGCATTTCTTCATGTGTCTATTGGCCATGCTTCTTTCCTCTTCAGAGAAGTTTCTCTTTAAGTCTTTAGTCCATTTATTTATTGGGCAGTTGTTTCTTTGAAGATTTGTTGTAGAGGGATTTAATTTTTTGAGTTCCAGGTATATTTTAGATATGAGACCCTTGTCTGTTGTATGGCTAGTGAAGATCTTCTCCCAATCCGTGAGCTTTCTATTGATCTTGCTAACTATGTCTTTTGCCATGCAGAAGCTCTGCAATTTCATGCAATCCCATTTGTCCAACCTTTCTTTGATTTGTTGTGTTGAAAGGAGGATATTCTTAGGAGAGGATCACAGAGGCTCAATAACGAGGTGCATATGACCATATAAAATGATGCTTATTGAAATAAACTTCAAGAAATGGAAAGAGGAGGTTATTTTTATTGCAGTGTTTGCGGTTCTTTTTTCTCTTTTTTCTTTTCTTTTTTTGCTTTATTCCTTTTATCACTCTATTTAATGTCTGTACCTTTTGTCTTGTATATAAGGCTATCTAATTTGGGGAGAGGGAGGGTAAGCACAGAAAAAAACAGAACAAAGGGTGAACCAATTCGGCAGTGAAATCCACTAGACACCATATTGCAACTGAACTATATAACTTGAGGGGGAGGGAAGATAGGAGGGGAAAAAGAGAGAATGAGGGAGTGAGGGGGCACTTCATGAGGAAAAGTACTCATTACCTTACTTATGTGACTGTAACCTCTCTGTACATCCACTTTACAATAAAATTTAAGCAAATCATGAAGATTTTTTTTTCTCATTCCAGGATTGGTTTTCTCTTTGAATAAACTTTTCCATGGTCATTCATTGAGAATTTAGTGAACCCTGAGAGTACGAAAGAGGGTGACACCTCATTTCCTCATTCATGGCTCAATGGTGATTGTTGTTTCTCTAAAAGTCCCTGGCCAGGGCATAGAGCTTCAGCACTCTACATCTTACCAGGTCTCAGCCTCCCCTGACCTTGTAGGCATCACTTCCCTCTGCCCAACACTGATCCAACGCTTCTATTCTGATGATGAAATACACAATTATCTCCATTTGATATTTTTATTAGAATGCATTTTTCATAAGAATAGAGACAGATGAGAAACAATTGAAAAAACACAGTAAATCATCAGCATTGTTCCATCACTTGAAAATGTGAACTCTGGAGATTTTTCTCATACTCGTCTTCTCATACTCTATCCCTGGAACTATACTACATTTTAATTCATTGTTGAAATGCACAAGCAGCTTAGTGAATGCTAAATTTTTGCTCCTCTTAATAAAAATGTGCTTATCGTGTTGTTCAAATTCCCAGGAATTAGGATCCTTTTCACCTGCTTCCTCCTAACCTCTCCAGAAAATTATTCATTACTAGTGATTTCTCACGATTCTCAACAAGAGCATAGGTGCCATATCATTCAGTGAATAGCACTATTCTGAAGATATCTGTTGAATTAGATTTTATTTACTGTATCCTAGAAGATAGATAATGTAGGACACAATGATACTGTAATGTGGGTGAATTAAACATATACATTATTATGAGAATAGCCATTGAATCTAGATGTAGATAGCGTAAACATTACTGACAGTATAGACAACTTTTTCTTCCAAATAACATCACTCATTATTACTTTACAAATAATACTGTACAGAAAACTGTCAGAAGGAGAGGTGATAATAATATAGTTAAAATACTATTTTCACTCTTCTCTGTGTAGCAGTATTCTTCTCTAGCACCTGCCCCTCTCTCTCCAGCTTTGTAGAAAAAGAATTACTTCCTATGTTCTCATGGAGTTCGTTTTAAGCGTCTCATCTACAATGTGTATGGCAAAGACCAGTGGAAATGTCCACAAAATGACCGTATCACATAAAACATAGATATGATTGAAGGATCGATTATTTTATGTAATCTAGTCTTGTTAATATTGAGAATTTTAGAATCGGTTCTCAATGAAAATATAGTTCTTTCTGTATGTATCATTTGACAGATTACAAGGCATTTTTGTGTCAATGGCCTTAATTAATTTCCAACACTAATGAGAGAATATTTTGCTTTCATATTATGTTGCATTGTGAGGACAATACTAATAAAAACACTGATTATTACCTCTGTCATCTGTCATGGTTCCTTTTATGTATGATCTTGACTGTATATACACTATTAATTCTGTTTCTCTAAAGAACTCTACTAATACACCGTCTGTCTCTATTCATGATTGGCAGGTACTTGTTTTGAGAAAATAATTAGTTCTTGTAATTTAGGAAAATAAATTGCAAAAAATGAGCTGTATCTGTATTTATTTTAGCACTCATTGAAAAATCTTGTTTCAGAAGAAATGTATTCCGAGAGACACTGGAAATATGGTAGACTTGGAAGTGTACACATGGATGGCTCTACAAATCTTTGGTGCTTACTTTGTGAAAATCAAACGTAGTGTAGTAAGAGAAAGTGTCTGTGAACTGAGCCACCTGGCTTCTGATTCCTCTTTGCCTTAATTTGTTATGTGATCTCGGGCAAATTAGAGTTGCTTTTGTGAACAGAGAGGATAGGCCTGTATAATTGTGCCATTCGTCCTAAGGTCTAATATTCTGATTTCCTAATAAGAACAATACCCCAGTGAGTTGAAACAGAAAGACTAACCTTCACTTGTGTCTAAAGAAACAGTCAGAAAGGTTAGTGCCAAGCTCAGTTGCTTCCTCCGTCAATGTTATGCCCTCAGGCACTTTATACATTAAATCAGACAGCTCCTGACAGATCTGCAGTGCTTTGAACATCTCAGAGAAACATGTCTTCTTGCTACATGTTGCGTTGTGATACATCAGTTCAGAGCAGAGCTGTGGCCTCAAATTACCCATTGTCAGAAAGGCTAGGTGGGGCGGGAGTGGGGGGAGGGGGTGTAATCTGAGGTGGAGGGAGGAGATGATGAGATGGCAGCTATTGAGGCAGTCTACTTGGGGCCAGCTACTCAGACTGATGAGCACTCAGCAGAGAAGCCTCAGTTTTCTGAAAGTCTGAAGAAGCATTACTCTGTGAGAAAGCAGGCTGAGAGGCTCAAAGGTGAGAAAGACAATGAAAAGAATCTTGGTGTTTCCAGCATATTTATAAGGTGATTGTTTTGTTGCTTTGTATGTCCTTCCCCCACGGTATAACCCCTGTTTTCATTGTATTTCATGTTGGTATAATTTGGGGAGGGGAAGGAAAAAAAATTACTTAAATAGGGGATACAGGTTGACCCATTGCAACAATGAGATGTACAAAATGCTATGTTGAAAAACGAACTTTACAATTTTGGCAGCAGGGGTTGGGGGTAGTTGTGGAGATGGGAGGGCAGGGATGTAGGGGAAAAACAAAGGAGGGGGAAACAATGCTTGATTAGAAATGTACTCATCACCTTGCTTGTGTAACTGTAACTCCTCTGTACGGTATTTTCACACACACACACACACACACACACACAAACTTATTAAGCTGGGCACCAGTCGCTCACGCCTGTAATACTAGCTACACAGGAGGCTGAGATCTGAGGATCGCAGTTCAAAGCCAGCCCGGTCAGGAAAGTCCGTGAGACTCTTATCCCCAATAAACCACTAGAAAACTGGAAGTGGCGCTGTGGCTCAAGTGGTTGAGCTCTTGCCTTGAGCTGAAGAGCTGAGGGACAGTGCTCAAGCCCAGAGGTCAAGCCCCACGACAGACCAAAAACAAGCAAGCAAGCAAACAAACAAACAAAAAAACATTAATTAAAAAAAAGAAATAGGGGCTGGGAATGTGGCTCATTGGTAGAGTGCTTGCCTTGCATGCCTGAGGCCCTGGGTTTGATTCCTCGGCACCACATAAGCAAAAAGAAAAAAGCCGGAAGTGGTGCTGTGGCTCAAGTGGTAGAGCGCTAGCCTTGAGCTAAAGAGCTGAGGGACAGCGCCCAGGCCCCAAGACCGGACCCTTGCCCCCCTCCCCCAAAAGAAATGTACTTATTACCTTGCTCATGTAATTGTAACCCCTCTATATGGTATTTTCACAATAAAAAAATTAAAAAAAAAGAATCTTGGCAAGCCTTGAAGTTGGAAACATTTTTAAAATGTTTTTTAAACAATGCTTTTGTAAATAAATTTATTTTAAAGTTACATTTTGGCTGAGAGAATTATTAAAATTCTAGTATTTTGAATGGTTTTTAAAGTTAGGGCTTAACTGATGAAGGTATGTAGGATCTTTTTCTTATATTCAGGTTCAGAGTTGTAAACTGTTAATATCTTTGCTTATTCAGTTATTTAGGCACTGAATGATATCCACTCAACCTTTCCACTAGAGCTCATCAGTCCTTCAGATTCTAATTTGTTCAAGATAAAAGATTTGCATATAACATCCACTTTCTATCTCACTTTGCTTGACCCTTAGTATTGTGTACAATTCTGTATTGCTACTTGGCTTTTTAGTTTTCTTTTTTTCTTTATTTTGTGTGTGCCAGTTCTAGGGCCTGAAATTAAGGCCTTAGCACTGACCCTGAGCTTTTCTGTTCACAGATAGTACTCTACCACTTGAGTCATAGTTCTACTTACAGCTTTTTGGTGATTAATTGTAGATAAGAGTCTCACAGACTCCTGCCCAGGATGGCTTTGAATCAGGATCCTCAAGATCATAGCCTCAGTCTCTTCAATAGCTAGGATTACAGGAATGACCCACTGGCTCACTCAGTTTTGCTAGTTGTCTTTTAAAATGCAGATGCACATTATCTTCTCTCAGCTACAACTGCACTTTACATAGTTTCAGTTACCTACAGATAATTTTAGCCTGAATACTTTAAGGAGGAACTTCCAGAAGTAACGAATTCATAAGTGTTAAGTTTTACCATTCCAATCAAGTCAATGTGATGTGGCTGTCATCTCAGTTTCTTGGGAAGTTGAGGCAGGAAGATTAACTACAGCTTGGTAGTTTGTACAAATTGGGTGCTTACACAGAGTTTGGGATGAATATGGTGACCACTTGGGACCAGAGGCCTACGGATCCCAAGCACATGCTAATCAGTAGCCAGATCACACCTGTGAAAAGCAAGCACTCTCCAGCCAGTTTTGTGGGCTGTTCTAATAGCACAAAGTTTATGCTATCTTGCCTGCTTCTTCCTGCTCCAGACATGAATCATCCCTTTGTCTAGTATATCCTATTTGTATGTGCGACTTGTCTGTTAAACACTTAGTGGTCATTTCCGTTATGAGATCAGCTGTGTTTGTATTCTTTTACAGGTGCAATGCTGTATCACAATGCTTATGTCATTCATCTTACTTCATTTCATCATGGCCTCATTGCATCACCTTCTATTATCACGGGAAGAAAGGCAAATACAATTCAATAAGCTACTTTGGGAAGACAGACCACAGAGAGAAAAAGGCTTCTAAGAAAAGTCTGTACAAGATTTACTTACATGGCAATTGCAAAAGGAAGGACCGACTATGTGGAAAGGCTTTTGGAATAAAGACAAGGCTTTGCAATAGAAGGAATACTTATTTAAACTTTTGGGAAAAGGTAGCAGTTTGAGTATCAAGGCAAGAGTAGAATATTTCTTCATAAACCCTAACAGGTTCAAAGACACAGAGGGGTGGAACAGCATCCTATGTACAGGGACTTGCAAGTTTTGTGACATGGTTGCTACTTAAGAGTCCAGGTGAGAAAAATCAATGGTTAGAAAGAGATCACCTTAGACGTTTAGAAGACAAGGAGATTTCACAATGTAAACATTGCTTGACATGTGTTCCTAGAAAATTCAATCTTATTAATTGGGTTGCATTTGTCATTATTTGTATGCACAAACTCGAACACCATTGATTTGATTTCTTTGTTTTAGTTCCTCATTTTGTGAGAGGCTTGAGGATCTGAAATTGGTGGGTAAAAAAAGTAGAGTAAGTCCTTTTAGGTGTAAAAGGCTGACAGAGATCCTAAATCTCGCTGTGACCTTTTGCACTGAATGTCTAATGGAAAAATAAAATCACTTTAATTCTGGCGGAATCACCTGCAATAAGTGTGTGCAATCAAGCATTGTACCACATAGGTTGAGAGGTCTGACTACACTTGCATAATACATTCACTGTTTTATAGCAGATTTTCCCAGTGAAAACATTTTGGAAAAGTGATGCCCTTTAATACACATTTCCAGCCCGTGTTTTTCTCCCCAGGTTTAAGCATCATTTAGTTTCTGAAGCCTTGTTCTTGTGGACAGGACATAGCTTTGGAGGACACTGCTGGGGTGCTGAATGACATAATATGACAGGATCTGGATGTACTCAGCTGCAAGTAGAATAAAAAAAGTAAATTTTTTATCATCTTCAAATGATGCCAAAAGCCAATGGCTAATGAGAGTTTATTTTATTTTTTAAAGAGGGCTTGTTTATTTCTGGTATGGGAGTATTTTAAAAGATAAATCCATATGTCTAAGACCTGTTTTCATCTTTGCCTTGTTCTGCTTTTCCTTATTTAATTCTATTTTTTGCCATGCTTGTTCTTTTCCTCTTCTATATTCTTCTGTTTCCTTTGCTCTGTTTGAGTTAACAAATCTTTGTTATGTGTACAGATTATTGGTCCTCAAAGGCAGGGATTTTGCTGTGTTCTTTGGTTTATTCTTGATGCTTATGAATAATCCTGAGCATAACAGGTGCCTAATTAATATTAGGTAAATCAATGTTGAAAATGTAGTATGGATCATCCCAGTGTTAATATCAAATGTGTGATAAAGGAATGTCACAGGTGCGTGATAAGAGGTCAAATTTCTAAAAGACAATGAAAGCTAGGCTGGGATTTTATGTAAGTTGGAGTTATATGGTGAATAATGTGCAGAAGAGATCAGGTTTAGAAGTGGGGGATAGGGCCAGAAAAAGACAAAGCAAAATGGACTTAGATTCACTGAGAGAAGTTGAGTAGTTGAGTAAGACTGGATAGTTGAGTGTGGGATGGAGAGAGATCACAAGACCCTTCTTAGGTTATTTAAGGATGTTGGACTTCAATTCATGCTAATAGAATTTTTTTTGGTCATTCGTGGGGCTTGAATTCTGGGTCTGGGCGCTGTCCCTCAGCTCTTCAACTCAAGGCTAGTGCTCTACCACTTGAGCCACAGCGCCAGTTCCCAATTCATGCCAATAGAAAGCCATCTTTAGGCTTTCTGCACCAGGATAACCACAAAACCACAGTTTTTGTCTTGTTACTTCTTAGATTGTTTTAGCTGCATTATATATCATAACAGTGAGGTAAGAAAGAAATTAGAGGAATGTAGAAGCGGGACGATCTTGTCTAATGAGTTAGTGATACTATTACATGATTCTATACTAATCATTAATGATACTATTTATTTATTTATATATAAAAGGTTTATTTCACTTCCTCTGATTAGGTACTGTTCATATTACAAAGAAGAGTACTAGAATGACATTTACTCTGCTTAGCATAATTTAAATGAGTCTAAAGCAATCATGTAAATTAAGATTAGGTATTATTCAAAAACTTCTCTTTTTAAGGGCCATCATGTACTACTTACAATTTCAAATTTGTTTATTTTTTCATATATATTTTACTGTAAAAATACTGTACAGAGGGGTTACAGTTACATGAGTAGGGTGATGACTACATTTCCTATTGAGCATCATTGCCTCCTCCTTTGTTTTTCCCCTACCATCCCTTCCCTCCCCTCCTCCCCAATTCTTCCCTCTGCCCCCGAAATTGTAAAGTTCATTTTCAGCATAGTGTCTTTGCATCTCATTGTTACAATGAGTCAACCTGTATCTTTATTTAAGCATTTTGTTATTTCCCTTCCCCTCCCCAAATTATAAAAATGTATATACAAGATACAGGACACCAGAATCAAATACAGTGAAAACAAGGGTTAGACCATGGGTAAAGAACATATAAAAGAAATAAAAAACACATATTGCATTATAAGTACATTAAAACAATAGCAAGAAAGAAAAAACTACTTGTGTCCCTACCTTTGGGTTCATTTTGCTTAACATCATCTTATATGGTCATATGTACATAGCTTTTGACCTTTTCTGCTTGTCTCAGACATACACTCATTATTGAAAATAAGGGAAACCATGGACCTATGTTTCTATGGGCCTGGCTTACTTGACTTAATATAACTTTCTCCAAGTCTTTCCATTTCCTAACAAATGGGACAGTGTCATTCTTTCTGATGGAGTCAGAAAAGTCCTTTTGTAATAGCCCCACAAAAAAAAAAATACCTAGGAGTTAACTGAAGAGGTGAAGAGCCTCTATGATGAAAACTTTAAAAAACCTGAAAAAAGAAATCAAAGCAAAACTAAAGTAGTGGAAAACCCTCCCATGCTGCTGGATTGGGAGGATTAACATAGTGAAAATGGCAATACTGCCAAAGGCTATATACAAATCCAATGCAATACCTATCAATATCCCAACCTCATTCTTCAATGAAATAGAAGAAGCAATCCAAAAAATCATATGGAACAATAAAAGACCACAAATAACAAAAGCAATCCTTAGCAGAAAGAACAGTGCTGGCGAAATATCAATTCTAGATTTCAAATTTGTTTATTAGAGCAAATTTCTGGATTAGTCTAGGCTCTCTGGATTAAACCAGCAGTACACATGGATCTCTGTGTGCATGTATATATGTATATATATATATATATATATATATGTACACACACACACACACACACACACACACACACACACACACACACACACACATATATACTGGCCCTGGGGCTTGAACTTCAGGGCCTGAGCTCTGTCCCTGAGCCTGTCTGTGCTCAAGGTTAGCACTCTATGACTTGAGACGCAGCACTACTTCCGACATTTTTTGAGGAGTTTATTGGAGATAAGAGTCTCACAGAGTTTCCTGCCTGGGCTGCCTTTGAACCGTGATCCTCAAGATCTCAGTAGCTAGGATTATAGACAGGTACCTGGCTAGAGAGAGACTTTATTAGGAGAGAGGGCTAAAATTATGAAGGCTGAGAAGTTACATAATGTGTCAGAAGAACCTAGAAAGCCTGAGTTTGAGTGTGGAGCTTTGGGAGCTGATGGAGCCCTGGTACAGTCGGCCTGAGAACAGAGTGGGTTGGGTGATGGAGTTTGTCATGGGGTCTGAAAGCTCATGAACCAGGAACTCTGACTTCTAAGGCAGGATAAAATGGATGTACTGGTTCCAAAGAGAGATTTCATCTTCCCATCATCTTTTTGTTCTGTCAAATCCCTAAATAGATTGGATGCTTCCTGCCTAGTTTGGAGACAGAATTTTTTTACTCAGTCAGCTGAGGCAAATACTAACTTATTTTAGAAACATACAGTCACACTTGAAATGACCTTTTTGAGTTGTTCACTTGAGAGTTGTCCTCGTTGCCCAAGGACTATCAACTTTAACAAATACATAACACGTCCTCTAAAGCCCTGATCATTTTAGCAGAAACTTTCCTATAGAGGTTCTAAGTTAAAACTGTCGTGTTTATGAAACAATCCATTCTTCCGTGATTAATTTATAACAATTTTTAAGTGATTCAGTATATTTCAAGTTTCTAGTTCATATAGTCTTCGTGGAGGGTAAGAAGGACAAGTGTTCAATTTCTTGTTTTGCTTTCTCCTGTAACTGTATATTGCGTATAAAACAGAAATTCACTCAAATCGGTTGTTTTCAGGTGTTCTCATTTATGAAATTCTATAGCACCATTTTTCCTCCTTCCAACAACAAAATTTCTCAGGGCAAAAGCCATCACAGTGTCTCAATGTTACACTCCAAAGGCATTAAGCCAGTATCAAGCTGATAATGCTATTTAAGGAATCAAGAAGATGTGGCTATTGTGAATCTTGTCTGTAATTTAGACACAAAAGAAGGTACATTACTTGATTTTGTCTTTAATGCGGTGGTTTTCATCTCTGTATTTCAGTCTTATATTTTTAAATCTTTTTTAAGCTCACTGTTGATTTTTCAGCCTGGAAAGCTTTATATAATATGTCAGTTACTATGTATGCTTGCCATATTATTGTTCTAAGTAAACACCTTTCACAGCATTAAACTTGTCCTCATATCTTTCTGGTAAACAAAACGGAACTTACAGCAGAGCCCTGAGAATTCAAGAGGAAAAAGCAACCAACTTGTAGAAAAATATCTTAGCTGTTGATTCCAATATGCTATTTTTTAAAAGTAACATCCTAATTTTCAGGAAAGCTTCTTGCACTTGAAGGTGGCTCTGCTCCTATTTTTCCTTTGAAACCTAAGCTCAGTCATCTCCAATTAGTCTTAAGACAGACATTTGCTAGCAGTCCACCACCAGAACCATTTGGCCCAGTTTTCCATTATTGACAAACAGCTTCTTTCTGGAATGTAGAGGAAGCTTCATGTCAGCATTGTAGTGCATTAGCTTGGTTGTCAGAAATGCTTCCCTAGGGCTGACTACTCTCAGCCTGACTTCAGTCAGTACTGTCAATCCTTCTGTTTCATGAGGCCTAAAATGATTCACTCTTCCTTCCCCCAAGTACCTTTTAGCAAAAAAGAAAGAAAAAAAAGAAGAAAAAGAAGCACTTTTATAATTTAAGGAAAAAGAGATGTTTCACACTGAGGGCAGTAGGTGTTTATATTCTTGATGATGATTATGATTTACATATGAAATGTCTCCCTGCCCCACATGCTCATAGGTTGAATCCTTTTCTTTAGCTGATGGCATGATTTGGGGAGGTTCTCCAAACTTGAGGACATAGGGCTTAGCTGGAGGAAACAGGTTTCTGTGAGTATGTCCTTGAGAATTTTATCTTGTTCTAGCCCATTCCTGTTTTTCTCTCTCTGTTTCTTGGTGGCAATGATCGGAGAAGTTCTGCTCTACCACATGCTTTGTCCGGTGTGTGTCCTTGCCGCAGGCTAAGGATGCAAAATGCATCCAGCTGACCATGGATTGTAATACCTGAAAATAAATCCTTTCTCTTTAATGTTAAGTCCCTTCTCTCACATATTGGTCACAGTGATGCTAGGTTTGACTAATTACAATGACAAATCTAGACAATGAGCCTACCTTGATTAAAATTGCGTTCTTAAGCTAGAGATTCTAAGACAAAGTCTGAGATATTTTAACCATTGACCCTGTTAAATGATGGTGGTTGTGAGATCACTTTTAGAAACATTTTAAAAGAAGAGATGGTGATTCAATCAGTTCAGGAGGGGTTGGAGTCAGAATGACCTTGCTAGGCACTTCCTAAAAGCATGACCTTGATATCACAGTGATAAAGGACAGTGAGTTACTTGCTCTGCCTTTATATTACAAAAAGCCAAAAATCCATCAGGAGACACTGCACTAAGAATCACATTACATTTAAAATAAATGGAAAGAATCCATCTTTAAAAGTTTCCTTCTGTGCTTAGATTTATAAACCAGGGTTTTTAGTATTGAAATGATTGCTGAAACATGCTGCAGCTCTTCTTGGAAGCATCATGTGTTTAAGAAAATCCCAAACTCCACATTTACATCCCTTTTCTAAAATCTCTTCTATTTTTGACAGGATTGCTTAGTTTCCAAAAGTTTTATGGAATTTAAACCTTGCATCTATCTCTTATATAAAACTTTCTCATTTTGTCAACTAGGATCTTTCAATAAGTAATAAAAATCCTCATTAGTATTTCCCTTATACCAAATCACTTTAGTATTAAAAGAGTAAAAAAAATTCTATTGTAATACTTTGATCTTCCAATAGGTTGAAAGATAATAAAACATCTAATAAAAATGCATAGCTTTGACCCTCAGAATCCGTGTAAGTGAAAGGGAGTGAATATTTCTGAATGTTAAAATCTGTACTACAATAATATTTCCTTGGCAGAGTGATTTGAAGAGCTTTATATGACAGTCAAGCTATGGTACTCTTGACAAGACAACTGGATGAATAAGATTCAGACCTGTTTTTATATTTAATTGGTGCATAAGGGTCAAACTTCAGAGCAGGATACTCTCAACAATTGTCAGGAAGGGCTAGCTTTGAATACAACACACTAGAAATATAAATCACTGACATTACTTTCAAATTGGCTCTCAATTTCAAAATTTGAGGAAATGGCTGGATATTTGCTATACATTATTTCTATCACCTATCATTTAATAATTAAATTGTGTTTTAGATGATGAGGAATGGAAAAAAAGAAGGAAGAGATTGCAGATGAATCTGAATGTCAAACAAGAAGTTACTATATAGCAAGAGGGTAGATACATCCTTATTATGTGAACAAAATTAATAGTGGCAATAATTTGAACATTTCAAATAAAATTATATAGATGCTTATAGTCTTGGATAATGATAAAAATGTTGAAATAAGCTACTAAAATATGCAACAAATGATATATTTTTCATTTTGTTTTTATCCCATATATATATATATAAATTACCAGATGCAATAAGTACTTAATGTATCTTTTCCCTGAAATAATACTAATGCTAATGCATTCTAATATAGGAAGGTTAGTAATTAAATGCCTCAGCTGGCCCTTTAATCTCACTCCTGCCTTGACAGTTCTCTGATCTTTCTAAGATGGAGATTCGGCTATCATTCACATACTAAGTACTAAGTAAGCTTTCTTAGACTTTGAAATCACTACTACCCCAAGACACAAATGTCTAATGCTATAACTTTCAATGTTGAATCAGACATGTGGGTGTCCTCTTTTTCCATTAGTCCATAGTTCTTTGAGATCAATCTATGTCTATTTCTTGGATCTGTTCATTTCCTATGTATTATTAGATTTGTCCTCCCCTTTTTCTAGTTGATAGATCTCATCAGAGTAAGTTGATACTGAAATCCTTTACCTAAAATCCATTGACTGTCTTCTACATAAAATGACTATCTTTCTGGTGTGAACTCATTATTTACTACAAGATGCCTTGGATTCTTTTCCCTGCTTACCAATGCAGAAATCCTGCTTCATTCATCTGCTGTCTGACCTTTAACTTGTGATATGGGCTGTGTGGGGATGTTACTATTCCCAGTTCTCAGTCCTTCTACCCATTTCTCTGCAGTAGTAGGGCTGACAAGCTCTAATTTGCTCTCAATGATATACTGGACCGGGAAAAAACCAGCATGTTTTCAGCATTGTATTTCTTAAATCTATTGGTTATAATCAATAAGACTGAATTCTTATACTATTGAAGAGATCTATATATACATGGCTATATTGCAAATGCATAACATATGTGTATGCCTTCCCAATACTATATACTCTAGATGCTGTGACATTGTACTAGGACATATTTATTAATGGCTTTGACCTAGATCTTCTATTTGGCTAAGCTAATGACTATTATTTCTCAAAAGTCACACTAATATTAAGGAATGTGTCAGTTTCCTTTTTATTTGGTGAGTATTAAGGTTTGAACTCTGTGCTTCATACTTCTTAAAGAGACAGTTTCTTGAACCATCACTCCTAGCCCTTTTATTTGCTTTGGTAGTTTTTAGATGTTTTGGATTTTGTCTGGGTAGTCCTTGGATTATGATCTTTTGCATTATAGCTTCTTGCCTATCTAAGTTCATTTGTTAAAAAACCACTATGACAGACTTTCTGATTGAGAAAGAGGTTGGCTCACTTTTTGCCTGGGCTGGCCTTGAATACTCTGAATCTCTGCCTACTAAATGGCAGAGCTGTAACAGTCATGAGCTGTAAAGTCATGAGGTGTAATGACCAGTATAGCAGCCTTATCTATCATGTAAACTTGCTTGTGAACTTGACTAGGAGCTTGCACTGGAAGGTCCATCCATACATATTCAGGTCTATTAGATTTCTGACTTCTAGCACCTCTGGATGAAGGGTGCATATAAAATCTAGCCTCCTATATGATCTCTGAAGGTTACAGTTCACTCAACTTGGAAGCCCAGGGAAATTCATTTACAGTACCTAGAACATTGATCAATGGTCCAAGAGGTACAAAATTGTATAGTAATATCCTTTTCTCTTGGTAGTTTTCATGGCTTGTTTTAAAGTCCAGGCTCTCTATCCAGCATATTTGGAAAAGTTCTGCATGGTTAATGGGCTTGTCTCCAAAGTATTTGCCTTTTTATGGTCCTGTGAAGAAGCAGCCAACACAGAAACATGCTATCATGTTGTTTCATATTGTGCCTTGATTCACTTCCATTAAGCTGCCCCGGTTTTGCATATTATCATTTTAAATTTTCTTCTAGAGGACATGGATTTGCCACAGAATCAATATTTATGTCACCACTGGATATTCAGGGTGCTTATTCTAGTTATCAAAAAAATCAGACAAGGTATATTTAGTTAAAATATTTACCTGAACACATGTTATAGAAAATTGGGGCATAAGGAAAACACAACAAAATGGAATTTATTTTCCTATGTACTGTGCACTTCTTGGTGGTTCTGTAAAGCATGATTTATTCTTCCAGGCCTTGCATTCTTGCTGATTTTAACTTTTAAATTGTGTGTCAGAGTTAGGAATTGCATATTTGGTTCTTGTCTGTGTGGTGTTCATCTCTATACTCTGTGCAGTTAAGCAAAAAGTGAAGTTCCTCAGCTCTTGAACCATATTGCTTACATATAAATCCTAGTTTTGCAATAAGAGCTCCGTGTCTTTTGGAAAACTTTCTTATCTCTCAATACCTCAGCATTCTCATCTAATAGTTGCTGTGTGAGAAAAAGGAGACATTGCATCTAAAATGCTTATAACAATGCTAAACTTGTCGAAGAGTAATTACTAATGTGGTTTCTTCTCCTATTAGTCTCTGGGTAAAAACTGTGTTGAACATACTAGTAATGAAAAACATTTTGTGGTTTCCACACAGAAAACATCGAAGTATATGTTGGTAAATATAAGTATCTACAAGGAATAAAGGGAGTAAACATATTTTCCATGTGGAACATGAAATCTTTGCTTCTGGGACCTCTGCCTACAACTGGATATTCTCTTCTAAATTTACCACTATTTCTTTTTTTTAACTTTTTTATTGAGAAGGTGATGAGCTGGAGGGTTACAGTTACAGAGGTAAGGCAATAAGTACATTTGTTTTTAATTATTATTACTCCATCCCTCTTATCTCCCAGTTACCCCTCCCTCTTCCTCCTCCAAGTAGTAATGTTCATATCCCACATAGTGTCAAGTGAGTTTCAATGTTGCTGTGGCTTATCCATTCTGTTTCTGTAATTCCTTTTCCCTTTTACATATTGCATTGGCTATTATGAAAAACACGAGGTACAAAAAACTAAGAGAAATGAAGAAAGAAAAAACAATAGAGGAAAAAGAACGAACTATATTCAGTGTCTAATGAGAACCACTTGTTGCCATGAGTTGCAGTTCATGTTAATATGCTTCATTATAAATAGTCCTTTGCATTAAGCACTTTGATTGTTGACATCCTGTTAAGAATGTCATATTTATCTTCTAGTTCTTACAAATGAGGGAAATCATATGACCTGCTTTGGATCTGGCTTACTTCACTTAATATAATTTTTCCAAGTCTTTCCATTTCCTTATGAATGGAACAGAGTTATTCTTTCTGATGGAAGCATAGAATTCACACACACACACACACACACACACACACACACACACACACACACATCACATTTCTTGATCCATTCATATACTGAGGGGCATTTGAGTTGGTTCCATTTCTTGGCTCTGGTACAAAAAAATGCTGCAATGAACATCATTGTATTGGTAGCTTTTGTGGCCTTGTTATTTTCATTAGGGAAAATGCCCAGTAGTGGGATTGCTGGGTCATAGGGTAGCTCTACGTGTAGTCTTTTGAGGAACTGCCACACTGCTTTCCAGGGCAGTTGAACAAATTTGCATTCCCACTAACAGTGTAGTAGCATTCCCCTTTGTTGATCACTATTTTTTCCAGACTCCACATTTGTCAGATTACCTGAAAGTTTATTCTCTTCTCACAATCAACCATTGAATTCCCATACTGACTGTGTAGCAATAGGTTATGTAAGCTTGTTCCACCTCAATTTTGTCATTTGTAAACAGTAGAAAATAATTCCTAACAGACTTATTTACTTAGCAGCAACCTTCATTGTGAGGCGTTGTTTGGAGAACTGGGGATGAAAGATAATCAACAACAAAAAGAAAACATTTAACTTTTCCCAATACATAATTGGAGCTCAAAAAAGATAAACAAAGCATAGATCCTGTGTTCACTTAGTGGAAAACATTTTCATCATTTTTCAGACCAAAATAAAAAAAATGAGGGTGAAAAAAAGAAAATTAACCAGAGCAACAGATCTAATATTTAAATTCAAGTTTGTTCCTTCAATTTTTTCTCCATTATCGAACACTACTCTTCTTATGTCAAGAATCCAGAAAAATATGAAGAAAAATTTTGTACATGTGAATTGCTTTCAGCAGTAACTCTACTTAGTGTGTAAAATTAAGTTTTCACATTTTAAAGCATCAGACTTATAGCTTTGAATGTTTAGATGCAATTGATGAGTTGAATGAAAGTTCCCCAAAGAAGAGGAAATTGTAGAGGGCAAAACAGTTTCCAGAGTTCGAACTTGACATAATTTATTACTAATTCCTTTCATCTTAAGATGAAATCTGTCTGAGTAAGTAAAATATAACAAACACGTTGACAATTTTTTAATGCTTTGCTTTTACCTCTAAGAATTAATACCTTATTTCATTCAACCTACCTATAAAGCTAAGGCCAGCCATAGTGCATAAGAGAGCTGGGGATGCTGAGCCAATCGTTTGGGGGAGTTTTCTTGAGAAGTTTTAGATAGCAGCAGTTTGGAGAGCAGAGCCAGCAGCACCCTAACCTATGGGATAGATTGACATAAAATGATTGCTGGTTCACCAAGTGCCCCACACCCTGTCTGTTGTGTGGAGTATATTAGATGAGCAGGAAATTGATAACACACCTCCCAGCCAAATTGAACACTGACAGGTTGATGCCAACTTCATCATGATCTAACCAGTGGATCCCTGGAAGCACTCTAGAACAGGCACCCTACTGAAATTGCACACATAAATCAGCTGAAGTAAAAACTCCTTTCATGACCCTGAAACATTTCTTGAGGTGTGTGACACATCCATCTTTTAAGGTTTTTACTACTGACGAAGAGACATGCTCACTCATTCCTAGAAGCCATACACTCTCGTATCCTTGCCTTTTAGGTTAGGGAAAATGGACTCTATTTTTCTAAAAGATTGACAAAATAGGATTCTTTCTTTTTCAAGTTTGACTGCAGCCCCAAAAGACTGAGCAGAAAAAAACCAACAAACAAACATGCCCATTACAAAACTGTCCAGCCTATAGTATTTTAGTTCTAAAAGCAACTTTAGCATAGGCTGCTGATACTGAAATTAGAGGTCAGGATCATGGTTCAACACACTGATGCTATGGCTATCAGCGACAACCATCCCAATACTGAGTCCTACTGTGTAAGTTGATCATTCTTTCATATCATATTTGTAAAATGTGGATGGTAATACTATGCTCTTGTTTTGGAGAGAGCTTACCAAGTCAATATGAGTAACAATGTATGGGCTGTAATACATATTCAGTGGTTTATTATTATTATTGTTAATTATGATGTCCACCTATACTTTCACTGACAATTCAGCAGAGTAGTAAGCTCTTTGTGGATCAGACTTAGACCTTGTAGGATAGGTCCAGCAATATTATTTTTTCCAAAAGAATTTTGTCTCAAAGTATAAAATACCTGTAAGGATTAAGTGATGTCATCCGAAAGGGCGATAGGTAGCAAACGGAGTCTAAGATAGCAATCATGAGACATAGGTTCTGAAGACCCAGAATGTCTTGAGAAATCTTATGGGAAAATAATGTGTAATGATTGAGAACGCATTTTCAAATAACTCCATGACCTCAAAGACACAGTGAACACCATTACCAGACAAAGAGAATAGTGACTGAATTAGTAAGAACTCTCCTGCTGTTTACTTGTTTTGTTCTGGTCTCAGTGCCCCTCTGATTGGAATGTATCAGAGGCTTTGGTTAGAAACCTGTAGAAAAGACACCTAGACGCTGCTCCTTGAGACCTGTATGGACTCAACATTTGTGGGGAAAATTAAGTCATTTACTATTTGCATCCTGTGGTTTTTCAGGGTCTTTCTACTCTGTTTGGTATCCCATTTCTGTGGATTTGGGAAGTAGAAAATTATAAGAAAAAAATCATCAATTCATTTTAGGAAATGCCTTTCACGGGAATGTGCACATGGTTTCATGTAACAAAGATGCTGCAACAAAATGATCCACTTGTATCTTGAATAATTGATTTTGTCTGCAACAAGGTTTAGGGATATGTCTGGTTGGCTCTATGATCTGGAGCATGACACATGTATCATTATAAAGTGTCAACTGTAGATGACAGACTTACAGGATAACCAGTGGTCCCACAATAGACAGCTTCTTATAAGATGATCTCAGAATTCTTGCAGATAATTATGCAGAACTACATCTCTGTCAAATGTTTGAGTAAAGGACAAAGGGCGACTTTTGGCTTATAGTTGAGTATCCATTCTGTCTAGAGAAATAATATCTAAATTGACAGTGCTTTTACAGCCCCGCCTCATGAACTCATCTTTCTTTAACTTGTTTTCAGTTTCAAAGGACATTTTAATACACCACTTTACATGAGTTCTGGCACTAGACTATTGCCAGCCCTATTAATCAACTGAATTCCCTTGTGGTTTTCCATGATGGTGTCATTTTTTTGAGTAATATGAAATCAGATAATCTCTCACTGATGATGTATCTCACTAAATCACTCTCTGAGTGCTGATAACATAATGACAATAACATATTAGCATAATTCATCATCACACGTACCTTTGCTCTAGGGATATTTTATTGTAATATATAATACACTGGCTGTCACTCTGATGATGTATTACAGCAAGACTTGCTCAGGAAAAAAAACACATTTTGATGGAATACAACTCATATCAGATGGTACTGCCCAGGGATAAACAGTGGGGGAAAAAAGTTTGACTCCATTTGCTATAGACTTTCTGTGAAGGTCAAAAGGCATGACAAATAGTAAAAGATGATTTGAAGACAACAGGTATCTCTCTGCTTCAGAATAGTTTTTAAAAATTCAATTTTAGTTGCAAATAGGTTAAGGCAGGTTTTTATCCTTAGTAAATATTTAATAACTGCAGCACTGGCACTATGCAATGGAAGTTTCTGTAGCCTATAATACTGCTTCGTGGAATGACATTCTTAAACAAGATGTGGGGCTTGCTTGGGGCAGAAGTGAGGTGACTCCCAAGGTCAGATTAAAAGTGAATGCAATGTATTAAAATGCTTTGCCTGCAAATCCTCCTTTTCCCATTGAGCTGCCCCAGGTATACTAGTTATGAAAGTCACATTTAGCTATCCTCTTCTCTAATTGTGGCCTTAAATGAATAAGGCTTACCTTAAGTCATACAATAGCAATTAAGTTCACTGAGCCTAGTAAACTATGTTTCCTAACAACTGTTCTAGTGTTTCATATAATATCAACAAAGTTAATTGTAGATCATAAGTGATTAACTAGTACCAATATAAAGGTAATATGCTGAGTAAAAGGAGTTCCTTATTACCTTTGAGGAAGACTTCATGCAAATCAATGTACAATCAATTGAACATAATTATAACCTTCTGTAGATGAAAACAAAAAATATGATAATGGTGATGGTAATAATAATTATGATCATAGTTAACATTTATACTGCTTATTAGACACCTTGCTAGGTATTTTGCAAATATTGCCTTATTTTGCTGTCTGCAATTTGTCTAAACATGTACAATAATGACAGCAAACAATGGTTTTAAATCTGTATACACAATCTACCAACATTATTTCTTCTTCGATAAGAGGGTTGTTATTTTCAATGCCATCACTTCTATTGATGATTATATTTATGGAATCACCTCAATTATATTCATTAAGAAGTAAAAAATGATCATCCCTCAGAAGCGTGGACATGATTTTACTTGTTTATTTGTCTTAAGTGTCTGATAGTACAATGATTTTGTTTAACATAAACTGGTGCTAATCCAGATTTCTCTGCCAACAGTTTATGTGCCTCCTCTGGTCAGCTCATCTTTCTCTGCATTTTCCCTGGCTGCCTAATTTAAATGATAAGGCTCCTACTCTGGCAGGCCCTTTGCATCTCCTATGGTCTTTGGAGGGCAGACCATTTCATATTCCCTCACTTCCTTGTAAATGCCTATCTCACTGAACCAGACAGCATTTTCCTCATTTACTTGCTTTATTATTATCATCAGGCCTCATGAAGCTTTGACAAGGGCTACTTACAAACCACACATGTCACTCTCTGACTGGTGCAATGTAAATATTCCGGCTGACCCTAAAACCTTCTGGTAACGCTATAGCTTTCAATATCTCAACAGATGCTCGTAACGCTCTTCTTAATTCTAAAGGTCGCATACGCTCTGGTAATGGCAGAGTGCACACAGGATAATGATCTACTGGGTAGTGTTATTTAATGTGTGACTTTGTGAAGTCTGTACGCCCATATGCATTTTTTAATTTGAAAAACAACAGGGCAGAAAATTGAGGTCACTGAAAACTGAGCCACAGTTGTTTATGTTTGAATGAGAGAGCAAAATGTTTCAAAAAAAAAGTTTCCAGCAACTTTCCAATACTATGAAAGGATGTCACTGTAAATCAGAAGCAAACAAGTCATACAGAGAGATGTTTCAGTGCTTTTTGCAAGATACTATAAATCATATAAATTATTGAGAAAATGGCAGGGAGGTCCAGTGGCACATCTGATCTTGCTCAGGATTGAGGGAGGGGAGGGGGGGTAGGGATAGAGGGGGCGTCAATCGCTTTTTGATATTTATAGCATTTCTGGCGACTTATTATAAAAAGCTAGAGTTAGAAAAATATAGAAACAAAACCTTGCTTTTGAAACGCCTCCAAGGGTGATCTTAGATATTTTGGTTTAATTCTGATTATTTGAAAAAATGGCTTTCTGTGTATCCCAGTGGAAAAGTTTTAATTAGTTACCTCAGTCAAAAGGACTAACACAAGGAGTAAGGAAGATGACTATGTTTAGCCAGACCAAGATACATTAAAAAACTTGTAGCAAATTCAATAGTGAGCCAAAGCCTACATAAAAAGCAAATTATCATGCAATGAGAAACACCAATAATGGATTCATGCTTTACAGTGTAAATTTTCAGGATGGAGAGAAATATTTATTAATTTCATAGGGCATGAGCACTATGGAAGGCTCTTCACAGTACCTCTGGCCCAAATAACTCAGATCCAAAGAAAGACTGCCAGCATGGGGTGAAGTATGAGAGGAACAGTCATTCCCCTACTTCTGAGAATCTTTTCTCCCTGGTTAATTTTCTTTTAAAGGAATAGATGCTTTTTTGTTCACAAAGCAACTTTTTACTGCTATAAATGTTCAGAGCAAGAATATAGGGGAGTATCAAGTGTATTTTCTTCCTTTTTTGCTTGGGATATGACATATTTTATATCCTTTCCAATGAAATTATGTTACCATCCATGTTATTTTAACACTGTTGTGTCAGAGAATACTTTAGTGCAAATACATGAAACACTTATTAATTAATTAATTGTGTTTGGCTGGAGCTTGAATTCAGAGTTGTTTTTTTTTACTCCCTGCCAGTGCTCTTCACTTTAGCCATGCCTTCAAATCTGACCTTTTGTTTTTAATGGTTAATTGGACATAAGAATCTCTTGGATTTGTTTGCCTGGGCTAATTTAGAATTGAGATCCTCACATTTTAGCCTCCTGAGAACTAGTATCATGGGCATAAACAACTGGTACCCAGATTAAATATTTTTTTTTAATGAAAAACTTTCATGGTAGGAGATTCTTAGTGTGTGGATATATGTATATTTATAAAAGCAAATAGTTATTTCCCCAGTCACAGACATTTTATGGGATTATTTACTAGTTTACATATATTTCAGATAGAAAATATCAAAGAAGAAATAAGCTAAAAAGTATTTTATATTCTTATTTTGAGAATTAAAGCTGAGATGTTTTGATGTAAGTAAAAAACAATCTTAAAGGAGTATAAATTGTGCTCACACTTTCAGATTTTAAAATGTATTGCACATATTATTTAAGACAATGTGCTACTCTAGGAATGAACATACATGTCAATAAAACAGAAAACAGTCCCAAATTAAATATAAAGTACAACCAATAAAATAAAAATTCAGGTGAACTCAGTGATAATAATAACTTTTGTCCTATATGACAGCATAAACAACATGATAAGATAGTCGATAGAATGGCATGTAATATTGAAAATCATTTCTAATAAGAGACCTGTATCCAGAATATATAAAAATTGCTTACAATCTTAAACAGAAATATAGCTCAATAGAAAAAGTTTTCAGAGTCTGAGTAGCCATTATTCCAAAGAAAATATGAATGAATGCCTAAGAAGCTCATGAAGAGATGCTTAACATTCGTTATAATGAAGTTGTAATGAAGTACCCTGTCACACTCATCTAAAGGCAGATAATAACAAGTGCGGCTGAATACGTGTTGAAATTAGCACTTGTACTTATTGCTGATGGGCTTGGAAAGTGGTCCAGAAACTTTGGAAAATAAATTTAAATCTCTTCAAATGATGGAGTTACTTAAAACATCAAAGTAATGTAAAACATAAGTTACCATATTTAACTCTATTATGATCCAGCCTTTTCACTTCAAAATCTATATACATGAGGAATGAAAACAGGTCAACATAAAAAATTTACAAATGTATGAGAAAAATGAGGGAAGGGGGTAACAAGTTTGAAAAGAAATGCACTTATTACCTTACTTATGTAACTATAACCCCTTTGTATATCACCTTGACAATAAAAAATAAAACATGTGCCATCCCAGATATATAAAAAAATTACAAGTGAAAAGTCATAGTAATATCATTTATCATAGCCAAATATTAGAAACAACTGAAATGGCCATCAGGTTGGACATTTGATAATGGATGAACAAATTAACTATTCTGATACCGGGCAATAAAGATCGAAATATTAGCTGGGCACTGGTGGCTCATGGCTGTAATCCTAGCTACTCAGGAGGCTGAGATCTGAGGGTTTCGATTTGATGGCAGCCTAGTCAGAAAAGTTGGTGAAACTCCAATAAACTACTTTGAAAAAGCTGCAAGTGGTGCTGTGGCACAAAGAGGTTTGGGACAATACGCAGACCTTGAGTTCAAGCCCCTGGACCAAAAATAATTACTGAAGTACTGAAACATGTTACAATATAAATAAACTTCTAAAATATGTGGTTAGTGTAAAGCTCTTCATAAAAAGCACACACTGAGTGCTCTTATTTGAATGCAGTATTATAACTGGTAAATATATACAGCTAATCAATAATTTGCAGATGCCTAGGGTTGTGAGGCAGTGGAAAAATGATGGGGAGTAATTGCTAATGGGCATAGAATGTTTTTGAGGAAAGGGTAATGAAAGTGCTTTCAAATTAGATTATCATGATAAGCTAGGTGCCAGTGCCTCACGTATAATCTTAGCTACTCAGAAGGCTGAGACATGAAGAATGTCAATCTGGGCAGGAAAGTGTGTGAGACTATTTCTGATTAACAAGCAAAAAGGCAGGCTGATGGGAGAGAGCCAGCCAAAAGCAGAAAAGCTGAATCCAGAGCACAAGACCTTGAGTTCATACCCTAGGACCAGTACAAAAAAAATACAATTAGATTACAATGATAGCTGGGCAATGCTGTAAATATATGTTAATAATTGAATAATAAACTTTAAGTAAGTGGATTTTTTGGTGTGTAAATTCTATCTGATAAACTGAGAACAAACACTTGTGGGAAAAAACAAAGAATGGCCATGAGGAAGGGCATGCTTGCTGAACTGCTGGAACTAGGTTTTGGGTTCCCAACCTCTCGGAGCTCAGGAAACAGCATGCTATATGATACCTGTGGTTGGGTATGACAGAGACCCCTGACTGTCACTCTTAGGAGCTATGCCTCTCTAGGATGACGAGGCAAACACACACAAAAGAAATTCTTTTTTTTTTTTTTTTAAGGTTTGTGAAAGTTTTTATTTTTTCAAATATACAGAAACATACATGTGAAATAATAGTAGATTTATATGGAAAGGTTTGGTATCAAAGCTTTAGGAGTATTTTCTCTGATACTCTAATAGAAAAGGATGAATTTCCATGATGTCAACCTTTTCTACGATTTCCTTTACATCTAGGACTTTTTTTTAAAACTTATTTTATTTGTGAACATACTGTACAGAGGGGTTACAATTACATGGGCAGGATAATGCGTACATTTCTATGCATTGCAGCCTCCTCCTTTGTTTACCCTTCACATCCCTTCCCAGCCTCCCCCCTACCCCCCCCAGTCCCAATCCTTCTCTCCCTCCCCCCCCTTCCCCCCCCCTGCCCCGCACCGACGTTGTAAAACTCGTTTTGGACATGACAACCTGTACTTCTCATTGTTGCAACAGGTCCACCTGTATCCTTAAACGACTTGTTTTTCCCCATCTCTTCCACAAGTTATACTGACATCAAATATAGTGAAAGCAGGGGTTATACTGTGGGACATACAAAGCAACAAAGAAATAATCTTATAAATGCGTTAGAAACACATGCATGAAAGAAAAAAACATTAAAATACATATCTAAGGGTTCATTTTCCTAACATCACATTATCTGATCTTTTCCGCTTGACCCATACATATACTAGCTATTGCAAATAAGGGAAACCATGGGGCGTATGTTTCTTTGGGCCTGGCTTACTTCAATTAATATAATTTTTTCCAAGTCTTTCCATTTCCTAACAAATACAAATCCTCAAAGAAACAACTGCCCAATAAACAAGTGGGTGAAAGACTTAAAGAGAAACTTCTCTGAAGAAGAAAGAAGGATGGCCAATAGACACATGAAGAAATGCTCAACATCCCTAGCCATAAAAGAAATGCAAATCAAAACAACACTGAGATACCACCTCACTCCAGTTAGAATGGCTAAAATCAAGAACTCTAATAACAACAGATGCTGGAGGGGATGTGGACAGAAGGGAACCTTACTTCATTGTTGGTGGGAATGTAAACTTGTTCAACCACTTTGGAAAGCAGTATGGAAGTTCCTCAAAAGACTCCACATAGAACTCCCCTATGACCCAGCAATCCCTCTTTTGGGCATTTACCCAAATGTTTACAAACAAGACCACACTAAAGCTACCAGCACAACTATGTTTATTGCAGCATTATTTACCATAGCTAAGATCTGGAACCAACCCAGATGACCCCCAGTAGATGAATGGATCAAGAAAATGTGGTATATATACACAATGGAATTCTATGCCTCCATCAGAAAGAATGACTTTTTTTTCATTTTATTTTATTTTATTTTTTTTGTGAACATACTGTACAGAGGGGTTACAACTACATGGGCAGGATAATGCGTACATTTCTTATCAAGCATTGCAGCCTCCTCCTTTGTTTAAAGAAATTCCTTCTAAGTGAAATTAATTTTATGTATGTAGTCAAAATGAAATGTGGAAATTTTGCTGGAACTGAACCTACATATGTGATACTACTACAACTATTATACTGTATTGCACTGTAAAGACAAATGTTTGTCTTATCAGATTCCCTGGGACTTATAGGTAAGCTGAACACAACAGATGTTTGAATAAACACAAGCTGTGTAGCTGATCTTTAATACAAACACTAAAGTTTACTTATCATTCTGTGAACTTTTTCATGATGTCCTTAGCTTTCATTATCTGCAAATGGTACTGTTTGGCAAAACACATTTACTTCATGTAATAGCTAGTATTATTATGTTAATGTATGTAAAATAACAAACATTCAAGAAATGATTTGGAACTGTGAACTCTTATAACAAGGCATTTCAAGTGTCAGAGGGAAGGGGAACTTTGAAAAAATAAAGGTAAAGCTGTATTGCACATTTAAAGATCCCTGTGGTCTGTATATTTGATTCAGTCAATGAATTGTACCACACTTAAATATATAACAATATCTTGAAATATTAATTTAGGATAGTAGATAAATCTAGCTCCATGGCAGATGAAAGGGCTTTATTCTTTGAAGAAGTTATCTTTTTTTTTCTACTTATAAGTGGGCCAAGGCTCAAGTAAGTTATTTTTTTAGTTATAATTTCAGTTTTTAAAAGTAGGTAAAACATATGCTAATAAAAGAATAATTTAGAAAAGAACCTTTTTGTTTTGTAATATAGGTGTTTATAACAGTAAAAGAACATAATAGTTTTTTGACATAAGCTGAAGACATGAAAGACATGTCAGAATAGAAAATTATATATCAAATAACAAAGTAAATGTACTCAAAGGAAAAAAAAAGGGTATTGGTTTTGAAGGACATATAAATATACGATCAGAAATTTCCCCGGACAATTAACCAAGTATGGTAGTACTCCTATTACTTACTCCAGTGGCTGCTATATGCCTTTGTTGAAATCTTTAATATTTTCATATTATAAGTTTGGAGAAACAGAACAAAAAAAATAAAGAATTGTTTCTGAAGGAGGCTATCTCCCTTCAAAAAATTCTCAGACGCTGACAATGGGACTTTATTTCTTATCTGTGTATCTTTGATCACAGTGGATTATTTTCCCCCTAGTGGGAAAGATTCAAAGTTTTGATCCTATTATTTGACCTTTCTTCCCTGCTCTGCCCATTGTTCTTTGAGAGTAAATCAGACTGACTCACTGGGTTTGGCAGGAGACTTCCTTTTCTGCTGGACTGTGAGTGAGGTTCCATGTCCATATCTAACAAGGGCTTTAATGTGGTTCCATTTTGGGGTTACTACTATGCCATTTCTACCTTCTTCATGAGAGTAGCTTGACATAGATGCTGGTCTCTGAGAAAAAAATGTATCCCAGGATGACATGCACAGTGACCAAAAGACGGGAGACACTGTAAGCATCTGTAGATCCATGAGTGTGAAGGCGTGTCAGCCTCTGAGGTTTTGGTGACGATCGTGACTGGTGGATGGAGGTGCATGTGATGCAACATCATCACTTAAAAGTTCTTTCTGAGATTTCTTCTGTTTTCTTAGCTTCATATAACATTATGAAGTGTTAACAGTTTCCACTACGTTGTGTAGCATCTGCTTTAAAGAACCGATGTGAATTGGTACATTTCATGCTCAGCAAAAAGTCGCAGTATAAAATAAATAATAAGGACCATTCTTATAGCTCCTCAATGTCCTTCTGAAACAGTATTTGTGCTCTTCTTATTTCATTATAAAATGACCTTTGGCAATTTAAGGTAAAATAGAAATGCACTTCTAGTTCAAAATTTTTATAGAATGCTAGTTTTTTTAAAAAAAACATTGTAGCCACAGTGTCTAATATTATTTTAATAACCATACAACTACCTGTGCCCTGCACTTCTGTAGAAAGAAGGAAAATAGAGATTGAGATAAAATAGACTCTACCCAACTGCTGTAACTTAGCCATGTTCTCCTTTTTATGTATTTTTTTTTAATTTGGTGAAAGGTGTATAGCTGACAATAATACATAAAGCACTTGAAAATGTTGTAATTGGAAAAGAAAGCAAAATAACACCTCTGAAACTGGGACTAGAGATAGGTTATCAAGCCAGTAATTAAAGTGGGGAAAAGTAACTTTTATGAGGGGGAAAGATATTGCAGGCGAAAGGACTTTCATTTCTCCTCTTCATGCACCATAAGAGACAAAATGCCTGACACACAAATCATTGCAGGTGAAGTGCAAGTAAGACTTTCCGCCAGATGGTTGTAAACAAGTCTCAGAACCATGAAAGCTAGCATAGACTTTCTCCCACAATATATGAGACATAATTTTTTGCAGTGCCACAGGTAAACAATGTGCACTCTAAAGCCAGGGAGGGTAGTAAGATATTTACTAACAGATGCCAAAGAACACTCACTTTAGGATACAGTGTTCCCTGGTGATTATAAATGCATCTTTTTATTATAATTCTGAGTGATCTCAGTGAAAACACTTGAAACCTTATCTAGACATAAAGCTATAGCACCATGTGTCAGTGCAAACAAATGTGGGCACAAAAGCCAGGACAGATAGCGCATGTCAGCTGTAAACATTTCAGTGAACAGAATCTAAAGGTCTTATGCATTAGAGAGGATGTTAATAAATCCACAGCCTGAGTGCTGTAATAAACACATCTTGGCAAATTACAGTCTACTCCTGCACTATAAAATTGAGCTTGTCTGTAGTCTGAATTGGAGAAGATTTTCAGTGTATATCATTGAATTTATATTGCATTTGTACATCTCATTTGGGGTTGAGATTGTGAGTTCTTAAAGACAGAGAACACACTCTATTCCTAGTTATCTCTCTAGTTTTCAATACTAGGATCTACCAGGGATCTAGAGACGTTTTGTGAGAGAGAAAATGTGGTGGGGTAATAAGAAAGAAGGAAAGGAAAACAGAAAAGGCAGACTGTTGGTTACTAGCAGTGAATCACTCCAGCTTTTAGATGTACAATAGGTGCTTCATATATATATCTGGATCATCTATCTACAGGACATGAAGAATGAACAGTAAATAAACTCTTATTAAACAAAACTACTGAGGTTTGGGGGGCATATTAACATATATAGAATTAACATCTGGGAATAAGGCAGCCATTCTGTTCTACGGTAACTTTGCTAACTTGTGTTCAATGTACTTAAAGAAGCCAAACAGTCGTACCCAGGTAAAATGGCTCATGTCAATAATCCCAGGCAGAAATAGGAAGCTCATGGTCTAAGACAAGCCCATGCAAAAATATGACTCTATCTGAAGACTAAGATATATTATAAAAAGGCTTGAAGCGGGCTGGGAAGATGGCTCAGTGGTAGAGCGCTTGCCTTGCATGCATGAGGCCCTGGGTTCAATTCCTCAGCACCACATAAGCAAAAAGAAAAAAGCCAGAAGTGGCGCTGTGGCTCAAGTGATAGAGCGCTAGCCTTGAGCTGAAGAGCTGAGGGACAGAGCCCAGGCCCAGAGTTCAGGCCCCACGACTGGACCCCCCCACCAAAAAAAAAGGCTTGAAGCATGGCTCAAGTGACAGTGTTTGCTTAGCAAGCACAAAGCTCTGAGTTCAAATCTAGAACTATAAAGCAAACAAAACAACTCAAAACCAGAACAAGCCCACTGTTGTTAGAAAGCATTGACTAGAAATCAGCTATTGTTTTAGGCTATTGTTTACTTTCTTAAATTGTTCTCTTGACAACGGCTTTAGTGTCTTTCTTTGTATAATGAGAATGCAAAGGGAATTTGGCTTTTCAAAATTCAGTAAAAGTGGAAAAAGCTGCTTTTATTAATAGCTCTGAATAAAATTTTCCTAGAGTTTAAGGGCCAGCACTCTATCATTTGAGCCACAACTCCACTTCCAGCTTTTTGATGATTAATTGGAGATAAGAGTCTCTTGAGCTTTCTTGCCCAGACTGGCTTCCAATCATGATCCTCTGATCTCAGCCTCTTGGTTAGCTGGGATTAAGATATGATCTATCAGTGGCTGGCTCAAAAACGTTTTTGACAAGAGAAATCTTCTGTCTTGACAGGACCGTGTTGGGAATTGAATCCTGTATGTAGAATTCTATCTATCTGATGGCTCAAAAGAATTTTGTACAGTATAGTATATGGCTCCTTCTCTTCCATCTCCTTTTGCTATTAATACTTTTCTTTTTTTTGAAGCTGTGTATGGTATAGTTGTTTAGTTGCAACACCTCTGAGTGTTCCTTTGTGTCACTTAATGATAGTTCGGCTTAGTGGGCAGAAGAGTATGTCTGGAAACAACTTCTTCACCAGGCAACCAGCAATTTATTCTACAAAGAAGTAACTAAAAAGTACATATAAAGCTCACTGAACTTCAAGCACATGTACTTAGCCTTCAGATAGGCACATTTCCAAAATGCTCCTGGTCACTTCAAGTCTAGAAGAAATGTGTCTGAGAGTAAGTTAGAGTGGGCTTAGAAATTTTAACTAGTTGCAGTTTAAATAATCTTACAGGTTATATATATAATTCCACAGCTCTTTGGTGGTCCAATGGGACTGTAAAACCAGAGCTCTGTTCATCTCATAGCAAAGTTGTTTTTGTTTTTACAGTCACTTATTTTTATATTTATTCATTCATTAAAATATGAATATTTACTTCAATATGTTATAAATGCCAATGTTTATATGTCAATATGAGTATTTACTGAATGCCTGAATAAATATTTACTAAGTATAATATGCATTGATCAGAGATAGGAATACAGTATGCAGCACTGCAGATCATAATGGACACTTGGTTCTCAGTGAGCATGTAGTGGGCAGGTAGATGCACATGTAACAAGTAGTGAATCTAGGGAGTAAGGACTAGTGTTAAATGTCTCTCTATTAACCATTCCTCCAACCAATTTTCCTAGCACAGTAAGGATTATGATGTGTAATTTGTCCTGTGTAAGTAACCACATTCGTGAGACCTTTGTGATAATCTTATTCTCTTTGCTGTAATGATTTAGGAATAGGCATTGGCTAATTCAGGGTTTAAGAAAGTCAGTTGGGATAGTTTTGGAATAACTAAGTGACAATCTCTCACCTCCCTCTGGAGTTCTTAATCAGAATGAATGACTAGGACGGCAGTAACCATCTGACAAAAGAAGGAGAGCGAAACTGAATGCAAAGTACAAAAAACTGAGGGCAAAGTACAAAAGTGGAGAAGAGTCCTGAATGCTTCCTGTGGGTTGATAAACAAGTAAAGTTAATCAACCCTGCAACAGCAATGCTAGAAGGAATGAACATTTGAGAAAGATTTCTTTAAGAAGTTGGAAAACTCAAATTAAACCACAACAGGCTTATTCTATATAACCTTGGTAAAAGTGTAGTTTCATTTTTCATTACTTTATTTCTGTTCCAAATATGAAAATCAGCCAAATACCTCAGAGGGTGATTTGATTATCCTTTTTATAGCTACTACATCTGTACTAATGTATTGGGGGTTATTATGCTGTTTATTTTCTGTAATTTTTCCCAATTAACAGTTATTACCAGAAGCTGGCTTTGTTAAATGAGTGTTAACACATGTAACAGAGAGTATGCACGGGAAATGACAGAAATAAACCTAGTCCTTTATATAATGGCCAGAAAACTAAGGCATTACCTTCATGCAATTGAAATTATATATATTTAGAACACCACTGGGCCAAGATAGTCTGACTTATCTGAAATAAGAAAACAATTCTCTTAATTAAAAATTATAATTCAAACTATTCTAAGACGTTTTCCTTCCTAAAGTAGGAACAAAACCTGAGAAAACACTATAACATTATTGCAAATAGAATAAGAATGAATTAAAAATAGAAGGACCACTCTTCGGTGGTGGTTTCTGTGGTGAAACTATGACTAGGTTTTGGATAGCTACCGTCATTTCCTCCATTTAAGTGAAAACTAAAATGTAATGAGGTGGTTCAATTCCTGTAGTCCAGTGTGAAAGAATGCATCCTGTTTTGAGCAATTCAGGAGTGATGGACAAACTGTCCACAGAGTATACAAATGACAGATCAAGAGGAAAATGAGGTAGGAGATGGTTTTTCAGTGTCCTTCACCGAAAAAATAGCCAAGTGACATGTGTATTGTGCATGGTGAGCTTCGGTGTTTGTGTTCACACTGCTGGAAAATGTATTGCTTGAACTAAATGCACCCTCTATTGAGCACAAATGATTCGACCACAGTTTAATAGGAAGATCATTACTTCTGCAAAAGAATTTTCGTTCAAGATGAGCAGTGAGGAGTCATGGTCTATGGAGGAAATTGAGACATTACTTGTTTAGCACTGTAAAACTGCATGGAAGGATAGACAGAGATTGTCTGTTCTTTATGTCAATAAGTAGAAGGGTGAACTTAGAAAGAAGAAATGCTTTGCGTGGATTGTCAAGTCAATATTAACACTTAAATCTCCTTACTATCCCCTTAGAAATCATTTACTTTCCTTAAATCATTTTTTAGCTACTAAAGATGTTCTACTAAAATCAGCCAGGGGATCAGAATGAAGATATTTTATCAACACCTTCATCCATCCTTGATCTATGGAAAGACATGTTGGTTTTCCTTACAGTACTGATCTGCCACTACAGATCTCCGTTGTATATGAAGCTGGCTACTACTTTATCATTAGAACTGCCGTCCGCGCAAGAAAGAGAGGAGACATCTTAATTGTTAGTTAATCCTAGCTTATTAGAAATAATTTGGTTCCTTCTAGCTCCTAAATTTGTGCAGTATTCTTTTTTTTTTGTCAGTCCTGGGGCTTGAACTCTGGACCTGGGTGCTGTCCCTCAGCTCTTCAGCTCAAGGCTAGCACTCTACCATTTGAGCCACAGCACCACTTCCAGTAGTTTATTGGAGATAAGAGTCTCATAGACTTTGCTGCCCAGGCTGGCTTTGAACCATGACCCTCAGATCTCAGCCTCCTGAGTTATTAGGATTACAGGCGTGAGCCACCAGCGCCTGGCTGGTATTCTTATTTTTATGATGTACTGCATGGTGTGTAATTATAAAGCCTGGTAGGTTTCATATAGTCATTATAATAAAATTAGTGTTACTAGAAACAAAAATTATTTAAAATTACACATGCAATACATTTCTACTGAAATGTATTCAGATGACACAGAATTATGTAGAGAAAACAAGCTAACTCTTCATTTCATTTCGAATAAGTAGCAACTTTCAATCTGGTATCATACCAATTCTGTTTCACTAAAGGGAATGTGTGTGTGTGTGTGTGTGTGTGTGTGTGTGTGTGTGTGTGTCTGTGTGTATTTTTGTGCTGGTTCTAGGTTTGACCTCAGGGCTCAGAGAAAAGCTCTCTACCACTTGATCCACATCTCTACTTTCTTGCTTTGTGGGGGTTAGTTGAAGATAAGAGTCTCAAAATCTTTCCTGCCTAGGCTGGCTTCTATCTGCCATCCTCAGATTTCAGCTTTCTGAGTAGCTTGGATTACAGACATGAGCTCATAGCACCTGGTGAAATACTTTATTTCTAAGTAACATTTCTTCATTTATAATATAACATTTCATTCGAATCAGATCAATGAACCAGGTATTTGGTAGCTTAAGCAGCTTTTCTACATCACAGATTTATTAATTTAATAATTCAACATAAATTTACATAAATGGCATTATGTTCAAAATTTGAGTTCTTTTTGTGTGTGTGTGTCAGTTGTGGGGCTTGAACTCTGAGTCTGGGCTCTGCTTGTGAGCTCCTCAGCTCTACCCCTTGAGATTGCTCTACCGCTTGAGGCACAGCTCCACTTCCTCAAAATTTAAGTGCTAAGCTGCTTTTATTTTTTACTTAAGAAGAGGTTTTAGAGATATCTCCAATTTACCACGCAACCACTCAAGTGTGCATTATATTTTAATTTCATAGCAATTCATGCTATGAAGTTGTTGTTTTTTTTTCTGTATTAGCATCGTCCCTGAGCTAGCACTCCACTACTTAAGCTACACCACCACTTCTGGCATTGTGGCTAATAATTAAGAGTTTCATGGACTCTATCAAGTTTGGCTTTGAATCCTGATCCTCACATCTTAGCCTCCTTAATCACTACGGTTGAAAGTATGAGCCACTGGGGCTTGGCACTATGAAGGTTTAATAACTAAAAATTCCAACATCAGAGAATATCTAATTTACTTTCAATTATTCTCTTGCCAGAAAGCATTGCCATCAGTGTCTTATGCATATGTTTTCTTATTGTCCTGTGAAAGTATTTTGGTAGAGGAGAGTCCTTGTTGGCTAAAAGCTCCAAATTGAAAATTTGAGATAATGTAAAGTACTCCTCAAAAGATTTATCAATATACAGTATACTCCCACCAACAATGTAGGAGAGTATATATTTCCATTTATCCCTGCCAGTTCTGAACATTAATAAATCTTTCTCATTTCTGCTAGTTCCATAGTTGGAAACCAAATCTTATTTTAACTTGTATTTTTCTAAGAATTCGTTTTTCAAGTGTCCACTGTTACTTGTAGATGCTCTTTCAAATTATTTTCCCTCTTCCATTTCTTTTCATTTTTCTCCTTTGACACACAAGCCTAATGTCTTATCAGAGGTATTGCATTTTACTTACACTAGTCTTTTGTTAATACTAATGCTAATTCCGTACATTTTCCTACAATTGTGTATGGTAGAGCCATTATGAAAAGGATCTCCTAAGGCTGGGAATGCAGTTCAGTTGGTAGATCATTTACATAGCATTTATGAGTCCTGAGGTACGATCCCCATCACTATGACAAAATGCTTAATACTTTTCCATTATAAAAGGAAAATGAAGGGTACAGAATTTTTACTTGTTCACTTTTATAAAATTGTATTTTAATGCTTCCCTTCATTTAAAACATCTCAGCATGCCAACTATTTGGATAGCAAGGAGAAAACTTTCATGTTCAAGATTCACTTGTTCTTTAGTCATTCATTCACTTGAAATATTTGTGTCAGAAGATGGGCTTAATTTGGAGGATGTGCTCCCAGATGACTGTTCTTCCTATAAGAAGGGACACATATGGAAAGAAATGAGACAGTATCTTGAAATCATGTTTAGGTCAAATATCTCAGAAACCATGAAGAAGTTGGGCAACCCAACTTCTCACTTTTTACTTTTGTTTTGTGACTTATTCATTCAGGAGGACAGGAGTATCTCTCAAAGGGTAGAGAAAGAAGAATAAATATGACGTTTATTCCTCCCTCTAAGAACCGAGACTCTGGCCAGAGAAGACTGACATGCTGATACTTGAAGAGAGCCTCTATGCTACCAGTGGTGCACTGGCTGGTGTTGCATTTATGGGAGAGCTCAGTTTCCACTTGGAGCATCCCTTCCCCAGAGAGAGAGAGAGGGAGAAAGAGAGAGAGAGGTACAGAGAAAGAGAGAAAGAGAGAGAGGGAGAGAGAGAGAAAGAGAGAGAGAGAATATGTTAAGAGAGCCTGTGAGTATAATTTCTTGTTCCATTCCTATCATTTGGTTTATATTTGTTTGCAGACCTCAGCAGGGAAAGTAGAAGTAGAGAATCAAAAGTCAAAACTAACAGATTTTCACTCAAATGCTAAAAGGTACGAAAATAAAAAAATAACACCATCAAAATAACCCTGTAATCCAAACCAAAATAGTGAAAGATACTCCCTTCAATATTTCGCAATGGAATATTATACAGTGCCATTTTCAAGATACTTTATTAAAAACCAATTGCCAGAGTAAATAAAGTAAAAGATTGGTCTCCAAATAAGTTAGAGTTCACTTGGAGTTAATCTAGTGTCTTAATGTTGTGCTTTCTGAGAACACTTAATAAGTTAAGGTGCCTTATAATCATCAAGAAAGAAATATAGGATTCAAATGTAACTTCAAACTAAAATGAACTTAAATAAAACCCTTTGTTGGAAGCATTTTTCAGGACAAAAAGGTCTAGCATGTTGAGGGGTCTTCTATCTCTGTGCATATATTACAGGCTCCTTTCTATTCATGTTCTGCACAGGAAGAAGGTAAAAAGCTGAATAGCCGAGGTTATTTACTTAGGCGTATTTAAAAACAAATGATTGACTAGGGACTGAACTGAAAATCTAATTACATTCCGGGTAATGATTCTTTCATTAAGCATGTGCCATATTATAGTACATTAATCATGCAGAAGATACTTAAAGTTACTTTTAAATAGCTTCCTGTTACCTTGTTTATCATACCCAGAATGCACTTGCATAATAGAAACAATGATTTATTGGATTAGGCAGTTAGGGAATTAACACATGTTGTATGATTAAATCATAGAGTTCCATGATTATCTCCCCAACTGGCTTTGTGTGTTTAAGTCCATCATATCCCAAACTTGCACTGAAATGAGGAGAGACTAAATATATTATAGATCAATTTGCTCAATAAGAAATATAAGGAAAAAAGAAAAATCTAGGCAATTTTCATTCTTAGAGACGGTAGAGATACAAAATTTCTTTTCAAAGCAATTTCTGGATGACTATTACTCAAAACAATTGCCACACACAACTTCTGAACTACAGTGAATAATAAACAGTTGTTTTGACTTACTCTGAAAAAAACCCCCTGTGAATGTAAAAATGATAAATTGGGAAACTAAGATGGCAGAAGTAATACTATGTATATGAGTTACTACAATAAATGGAGATAGTCTAAACTTTTTTTTTTTATCAGATTGAGTCTCATGTGTATACTTACACAGAAGACAAAATTCTGTACTGATAGTAAATGTAAAAGGGTATGTGAAATAGTTCAGAACCATCAAATCAAATCAAATCAGGGTTTGTATTACTCATATTAAGAGAATGAAAATAATAGATAAATAAAGTTATATATTAAATAGCCAACATCAAAATTCATGATGCAAAACTAAAGGGTACTGGGTAAAGATGGACAAAATATAAGTCTACAGACTTTCTCTTAATTGTGTTTTTTAGTTCAAGATGCTCAAAAGAGCAATTAGTTTACATTCCAGGCTTTTTTGTCTTCATAGCAGAAGTGATCTTGACTTCAGATACCCTCAGTAGTCAGTCTTGCCTTCATAATCTGCTCTAGGTGTAGCAGAGCCAATTTTATTGTCCTTTTATCCTTCCTATGTTATTCCTGGTAATATATCAGTTTCCTGGGTTAAACCTTATCCTCCCTATTTCACCTTCAACTCTTCAACCTCATGGCTAATTTTAAGTCTCTAAAAACTTCTTTCCTCAGCTGTACAAGTCAGATTCAGTGTGGAACTGGTATGTGTTGCTAGTGGTTACTCATTGGACAGCAGAAACGGATATCATTTTATTTTCCCATTCTCCTACATGATGATCCACATGCTCTACGAGCCTATTAAATTGTTAGTACTTCTCTCACCTCTCACTCTTAGTTCCCACTTTGACAAGATTGAGAAAATAGAAACAAGTGGAAGAGACCTTCAACAAGATGTTGACTAGGTCCATAGCCATGTATTATGAGTTCTTTCTACAGACAGAATTATATAGAAAGTACTAGAGATAAACAGCTCCTATCCTCATCCAAAATCCATCATTCTAATTGCTCTGTATAGTATTCTAGTCTTGTTTACACAGAACATATTTTCATGAAGTTTTATTTTTCTCTCCTGTATTATCCATTTTTCCTTTCCAAGACCATATAAATGCCTTGGAAAGTTTCAGTAATCGGATTCATTTTTTTAAAAGCAGGTCCCTCATTTCTCTGCTTCCTTTTATACAAAACTCTTAAATCCATTCCAATCAAACTTTCCTCCAGCTACTATTTCATTGAATCTGTGCTTTTAAAGATATTGATTATCTTCCTGCTGTCAAATCAAAGGATTACTTCTCAATCCCCATTTTCCTTTAGAACTTTTTCCTCTTTACTTGGATCACCAGACTCCAGTCATAGTTGGTTCTTTCCTGATTCTTCTTTGAATCATCCCCCTCATTTTCTCCACTTCTCAGATCACAACAATACAGTATTCTTCTTATTCATTTGTTAATCTTATAGTACACTACTGATGTAGTGTACTATAAGATTCCCAAATGTATCTCAACAATGTGGATCTTGTTTGCAGAACTCCAGCTATGCGTGTGTGGAAAACACATTGTATATATGTATGTTTGTTAAGTATGTATGTATATATGCATGTATGTTATATATTGTCTATCATCCGTCTCTCTCTCTCTCTCTAATCTATCATCCATCTATCCATTTCTGCTCAATGTCTTAAATTGGAACATCATATTTAACATATCCTGAATGGAGCAATTTCCCCTTGTGTTCTTCCTTCTTCCAGGATTCCGAGGTTGCCTCTATAGTTCCTTGTATGCCTTTACTTTTTCTCACAACTGATGTAATAAGAATACTGTTGACTCAGATCCTCAAAGAAACAACTGCCCAATAAATAAGTGGGCTAAAGACTTAAAAGAGAAACTTTCTGAAGAGGGAATAAGAATGGCCAATAGACATATGAAGAAATGCTCAAGCTCTCTAGCCATAAAAGAAATATAAATCAAAACAACATTGAGAGTCCACCTCACCCCAATTAGAATGACTATAATCAAGAACTCTCATAACAACAGATGCTGGAAGGAATGTGGCCAGAAGGGAACCCTACTGCATTGTTGGTGGGAGTGTAAACTTGTTCAACCATTTTGCAAAGCAATATAGCGGTTCCTCAAAAGACTCCACATAGAGCTCCCCTGTAACCCAGAAATCCCACATTTGGGCATTTACCCAAACGATAACAAATAAGGCCATACTACAGCTACCAGCACAACTATGTTTTTTGCAGCATTATTTACCATAGCTAAGATATGGAACCAACCCAGATGCCCCTCAGTAGATGAATAGATCAAGAAAATGTGGCATATCTATATCTATATTGATATATGAATTCTATGCCTCCATCGGAAAAAATGACATTGCTCCATTTGTTAGGAAATGGAAAGACTTGGAGAAAACTATATTAAGTGAAGTAAGCCAGGCCCAAAGAAACATAGGTCCCTTGGTTTCTCTTGTTTGCAATAATTAATATATGTCTGGGATAAGCAAAAAAGTCAAAAGCTATGTACATATGACCAGATAAGATAATGTTGAGCGAAATGAAACCCAAGATAGGGACACTGTTTTTTTTTTCTCTTGCTATTGTTTCTAATGTATTTATAATGTACCATGTGATTTTTTTGTTTCTTTGTATGTTCCTCCCTCACGGTATAACTCCTGTTTTATTTGATGACAACACCCTGCATCTTGTATGTATACTTCTCTAATTTGGGGAGGGGAAAAGAAAAATCAAAATGCTTAAATAGGGATACAGGTGGACCCATTGTAACAATGAGATGTATAAGACACTATGTTGAAAAACGAGCTTTACAATTTAGGCGGGGGTGGGGGTGGGGGCAGGGGGTTGTAGTTGTGGAGGTGGGAGGGAAGTGATGGTAGGGGAAAATCAAAGGAGGAGGCAACAATGCTTGATAAGAAATGTACTCATTATCTTGCTCATGTAACTGTAACCCCTCTGTACAGTATTTTTACAATAAAAAAGTATTAAAATTAAATAAATAAAAAAATGTTGCCGCTACCTTAAGTACATACCCAGAATTCAACCACTTTTATCACCTCTAATTACGCCTAAATATATTTTAAAATTTGAAGAAGGCAGTCATTTTTTTTACTTTTTAAGTTAAAAGACTCTAGTCTGACAGCCATTATAACAATAGTCTATTTTTGATGCAAGATTTAATTTATCTATGTAAGCATTCCTGACATTTAATTAAAAGATCTGATGGAAAAATTAGTTTCATTCTTATAAGGTATTCTATTTAAATACGTATTCAGAGTTTATAAAGAACAAATGTTTCTGATAAGCTTAATGTTTCTTGCATCATACAAGCAGTCTCAGTGTTATGCCAATACAATTAGGTTTGGTCTTCTATTGTCCAAATTAAAATATTATTTTCTATAGATTGTTTAGGATATTATTTCCTATAAGGTCTGATATATTTTGATTTCTCATTCAAGCCTGTGTATTTTGTTTAACCATAAAAGCAGTTATGAAACAGGTCCCTTTTATTGGAAATTAAAGACAACATAGTGTTTTTTTAGTTTTCCCTCTGAAAAATCATAAGTCAAAGAATATTATTTGCATGAGATTGCAAGCAAGAATTCCCATGTGATTATAAATCTTGCTATATTTGAGGCTTGAAAAATTTGAATTGCTCCTATAATCTCATGTCAAATGCCAATGAAAACTCCCCAGTGCTTCAGAATCCTTTGGTTCACTGAGCCAAGTATAGGTTGTGCCTTCACCTTCAAATAGACTAGGATGGCGAAAGATGGACAACTACTAGCTTATAAAGTTGTGGTTTTAGAGATGTGCTTTCCATGAGCAGTGAATAACAAATGCAGTGCTCACTGCAGTGAATGGTTTTCCTGTCTCCTTTTAATTGAATCAGTCAGTTATTAGATTCAAATAACCATTTCCTAAAGTGTTTGCAATAAGGAGAAGCCATTGTACTGTACTTTTCAAACACTTGATTCAGACACAGTAATTGAATTCTCCAGATTCCCCTAAGTCATAAGGGCTATAACACTGCAGAAAAACAACAGAAGTTAGTCTTGCCTCAATAAAAATTGTTCTTAATTTCCTTTAGATTGAAAATTCAGAATGAGTGTAGTTAATTCATAAAATAACTAGGTAAATTATATTCTTGCCTACACAGGAAAATTATTTTGTGTTACAGGAAGTATCTAAATATACTTAAACACACTACACGTTCATTTGTTTAAAAATGAATTATTTAAAAAAGCCCACAGAGACTGTTCTAGATACTTCTTATATGACAAAGCATCAGTGAGTTAGCAGGTGTAGATTAATGGAGCTTCATTAAATTCTGTTGGTGGGTAGCACAATTGAGACTACAGGTGCCCTTTATTGGATTGCAGATCTAGATACTTAGAAAAGACACCCAATATTTTTAATATTCTTCCATTACCATTCACATACACATCATATGTAGAGTAGTATATCAAGACCTGATTATTTAGGTTTTATTTTTCTTATTATAGGTCCAGACTTAAAATTTAAGTTCCTTTCTGTTGTTTTGAACACACATTGTTTAAAATAGAGATCTATCTTATAAAATATCTTTTTCCTACATAATATTAAAAAAACTTTTCAGAAAACATTTTATGCCATACTGGTTATAATTATAACATCATAAGCATAAAATATATTCTTGTTGGGAGTAGACAAAGGTATACTTTAAGCTTATTATAAGAAACAAGAGGTAGTATTTTTGTTGTTGTTGTAATACTCAGATGCATGCCAGGTTGAAGCTGGCTTAGATGAACTTGGCTTGCTGGGTTGGCACCGAAGCTATGTGTTCCTTGGCGTCCTCAGAAAACCATTAAGTGTCGCCAGGAGACTGGCTATGACACAGATGTGGTTGTCATAGGCCCACTTTATAGATGGCTATGAGATAAGGCTTATCTTCAGGAAACCTTTTCTCAGTGAAGTATGTTTGAGGCCCTTAAGTTGCAGTAAATCTGCCCTCATACATACAGAATGAGTTAGTGGCCTCAACCTGACCCTTTTAGTGCTATTCTACTGGCCAGATAGCCCAACACTTGGCTGAATTCTCAAAAGGATGATGCTACTCATTTTTCATCAGTAAAGTTGCAATATTTTTACCTCTGTTTTCCCCTTTAATTTACCTCTGCAATTTGCTGGGATAGTCATGCTCCTCTTCTTTTTGGATAATACCAATTGACTCTTCCTTTGTCATCTCTTTCTCTCTCCCACGTATGTCTGTGTCTTTTTTTCACACTAAGGTCATTAAAGTAATATCTCAGATATAGATTTTTGCAAACCAAATGCCTTCAATTCTGATCTTAAAGAAAAGAAACACACTGGTGGTGGGAAATTATGAGAAAATGACTATTCTCTAAATATATAGCTTCATTTAAAAATGGAATTCTCCACTGGGTTCTGTTAATCGTCTGCAGAGGACTTTGTGTATTGTTAGATATAAGAGCGTTAGATAAACAGAGAATAGGTATGTTAACTTCTGATAGGAGGTGTAGTGGAGTTTGAACTGCAGAAGTTTCTATTTTATTCTCACTTCTTTTTTTTTAAATAAATTTTTTTATTGGGAAAATACCATACAGAGGAGTTACAATTACATGAGCAAGGTAATAAGCACATTTCTTATCAAACATTGTTGCCTCCTCCTTTGTGCTTCCCTTACCATCCCTGCCCTCCCATCTCTATAACTACAGTTGGTCCTCTACCACCAAAGTTGTAAAGTTCATTATTTGACATAGTGTCTTGTACATCTCATTGTTGTAATGGGTCCACCTTTATCCCTATTTAAACAATTTTTTTCCCTTCCCCTCCACAAATTTTATCAACATCAAATACAGTGAATACAGGGGTTATACTGTGGGGGAGGGACATACAAAGCAACAAAAACATCACCTTATAAATATGTTAGAAACAATAGCAAGCAAGAAAAAAACCACTTGTGTCCTTAATCATCTAATATCATCTTATCTGACCTTTTCTGCTTGTCTCAGACATATACTAGTTGTTGAAAATAAGAGAAGCTATGGTACCTATGTTTCTTAGGGCCTGGTTTACTTCACTTAATATAAATTTTTTCCAAGACTTTCCATTTCCTAACAAATGGGCAGGTGTCATTCTTTCTGATGGAGGCATAGAATTCCATTATATATAATATATATAATATATATATATTATATAATATATATGCCACATTTTCTTGACCCATTCATCTACTCAGTGGCATCTGCATTGATTCCATATCTTAGCTATGGTAAATAATGCTGCAATAAACATAGTTGTGCTGGTAGCTTTAGTATGGTCTAGTTTGTGATTATTCGGGAAAATGATCAAAAGTGGGATTGCTGGATCATAGAGGAGCTCTATGTGGAGTCTTTTGAGGAACCTCCATACTACTTTACAGAGTGGTTGAACAAGTTTACACTCCCACCAACAATGCAGTAGGGTTCCCTTCTGTCCATATCCCCTCCATCATCTGTTGTTATTAGAGTTCTTGATTATAGCCATTCTAACTGTGGTGAGGTGGTATCTCAATGTTGTTGTGATTTGCATTTCTTTTTATGGCTAGAGAGGCTGAGCATTTCTTCATGCGTCTATTGACCATCCTTCTTTCTTTTTCAGAGAAGTTTCTCTGTAAGTCTTTAGCCCACTTATTTATTGGGCAGTTGTTTCTTTGAAGATGAAGAGACCCCAGGATCAATGGAATAGAATTGAAAACCCAGAAATGAACCCACAGACCTATAGCCATCTAATCTTCCATAAGGGAGCTAAAAACTAGAATGGAAGAAAGACAGCCTCTTCAGTAAATGGTGCTGGAAAAATTGGTTAATCACTTGTAGAAAATGAAAGCTAGAGCTTTATATATTACTCTGCACCAGAATCAACTCCTAATGGATCAAAGACCTTGGAATCAAAGCAGACATGCCGAAAACATTATGGACAGAATAGGGGAAACTCTAGGTCTCCTTGGCACAGGCCGAAATTTTCTTAATAGAGACCCAGAAACACAACAAATCAAAGAAAGGTTGGACAAATGGGATTGCATGAAGTTACAGAGCTTCTGCACCGCAAAGGACTTAGCTAGCAAGATCAATAGAAAGCCTACGGATTGGAGAAGATCTTCACTAGCCATACAACAGACAAGGGTCTCGAATCTAAAATATACCTGGAATTCATTCTCACTTCTTCAGTAATTTGGACTAATAATGTATCAAAGAGAAGTTATTTGTTTATATTTTGCTGCTCTGAGGATTGAATCTATCACAGATAGAGGTAAGTGCTCTTGACCTGAGTTATATTATTAAGAACAAAGCTGAGGTTTTGTTATGAAAATTTATATAAGCAAAGTGCATTTTAAGAAAAAAAGGTTTTTTTTCTCCTAGAAGAAATAAATTTTAAGTTTTTGCTCTGATATGAACTGAAGAGTAGTCTTTTATATGAAAAAGAAACAATAAAACCTATCTCCTCAGGATTTAAGGAACGTTCATTTCAAATATGTTCAAAGACATTTTCCTTTGCTATCTTACTTTTTTTTATTTTAATTTTTAACAGACTTCAAAAGGCTGCTCTAGGGGTCACAAGTTAATATGTGCACCAAAATGGACAATACTTCCTGCTTGATCACCAGTGCCGTTATTCTTCCCATTGCATCTATTTCTGTCTCTAGACTCATTTTCCTTTTCCTACTTCCTTTATCACATATGTTCGTGGCCCTATTCCCTCTTTTTACTTTATTCTTTTTTCCTTCCTTTTCTTTCTCTTATTTAAGAAATTATCAGCATATATTAATTACATGCAATAATGAATTTCATTGTGACATTTTTACATTTTTCTTCCTCCCTTCTTTATGGTTTTTTTTCCCCTCAGATTAAGTCTTTTTCTTATTCATGGTAGCTTTGCCCAGGCTAGCTGGCCTTGAATCATGGTCTTCACGCTTTTGACAAAACAAAAGTTGAGACTACAATTATATGCTGTTATGCACAGTATTTTTTGAGACAGCGTCTTACTAACTTTTGTCCAGGCTAACCTGCACCCATAATCCTCCCCTCCTTCATGTAGCTGGGATTCTATGTGTGTACCACCATATCCAGAATATTGTGTTATCTGCATACATCATATAACGTGCTGTGATTATATTCATCTTGTCATAACCTTTGCTTATCCTCATCTCTCTTCTGTTTCCATTTCTGATTTTTTAATGTGTTAAAAATTCTAGATTTCATTTATGAAAGAAAACATTTAGTGTTTTTCTCTCTTTGAAAACAAAAAAAGGATTGAACAGGTACATAGAAAAATCCTTCCTACTCTTCACTACATGCTTGGTTTACGTGACCTTCATTGTTTTCATTAATCAGACTGTCTTTCTTTCACTTGAAGATCTCTAACTGTCCTCTTCTTGCTTTCCAGGAAAATCAACAACAACAGCAACAAAGGTTTTTTTTTTCACAATAACAAATCTTTGATTAAAAAAATCCCAAACCCACTTAACTTTCAGATATGAGAATACTTAGGAAAACTCACAGCAAAAAATAAAACACTATTCAGAGAGGGAAGTAAAGGAAAGAGGAATAACATAGGATTACCATGAAAAGGACGGAAATACACAGCAGAATGCAGTGTTGTTTAGATTCAGAAGTAGGAGTATTGCTTGGTAGACATGTAAAAGCACGTAGGCATGATTTAATGGCTAAGAACCTGATCTTGAAATTGGAACTGAAGAAGACTTATTGTATATTTTAGTCTTTTTTTTTTGGTTCAGGGTAGGAAAATACAATTTTGGATCAAAATTGAAAGCATTTAACTTGATTTTTTGAACTTTTCCATTTTTCATATGGAGAATGCAACGCGCTCATCCTTTTAGGAACCATGATGAGCGGCACAATCCACAGGGCATAGTGAATATTAAAGCACATTCTGAGTGGACACAGTGGGCAGGAAAGAATTAACTGAAATGAGAATCTAAACAGTTGTGCAGCATGCATAGGGAAGGAAGTCATAGAACATTATCAGAATCATAGCTTCTGTTTCTATCTTTGATGTTGAAAATCTATGCCAGTTGCATCTTGCCACTTCCTCCCATTTCTGCAGCAGTTTCTTAACAATTTATTTTAAAGCATTAGACCATTGTGGCCTGAGATGTTCCAAAGCCAAAGGTTCCCTAAAGTATTATTTTCTATGCAAACAATACCAAGATTCTATCTAGAAGATACAATAGTATATGTGACTTGTATCAAGGACTTTGCCACTTATATAATTCACATCAATATGCCCCATAAACTCCTATTTTCCAACATATAGCCCTAATATGCTCTTTTGCAATCAAACAAAAGACCAACAAAATCAGTCTTGTAGTGACTGACAAAAAAGAATTTAACTCAACTGCTACTTCCTTATTATATAGGATAGTATCCCATATGTCTTCTCATAAGTCATTTCTCCAACCAGCATTGCCTTTCTCTGGGGATGGATATATATATATATTTAGGCATACATATATACATATATATCCAAGCACATATATACCTATATACTTATATATATGTATATACTTATATATGTATATTCATATATATGTATATACATATATATGAATATACATACATGTATTTATGTATATACTTATATATGTATATACATATATAAGTATATATGTATGTATTTATGTATGTAATAAGTTCACAATGAGGGATTGGGGAGAATGATATACATGTATCTATGTATATATAAATATATATATAAACACATGTAAAAATATATCCAAATATTTTACTTTCTACATTTATATTTATAGAGAAATTTCTTTGTATTTTTTAATCAAAATTATTCCCAACTTTGGCTATAGACACCAATGATACTTTTAAATCCTTGTTTGAATCAATTTTATACTGTCATTTAGTTACCTAATATTTCAGCTGTATTTATTTTTTTGTTTATATTTTTATTATCTATAAGTAGTTGTACAAAGAAGTTATCATTCGGCAAATCAGCTTTTATCATTCTTCCCTATCCATTAAAACCCTTAATTTCATTAGTTTCATAGGAAATGCATTGAATACTATGATTGAATTATTCCCCCCCACACCACTGTGTTTATGGTGTTTACGCAGATATTTGGTGATAAGTATTTAAGATATAAAGTCAAATGTGTGATATTTTTATTCCCAGCCATCAGGTGATGTAAGTTCTTTGTGCCCTTGTTTGGTTGGTGAATATTACAACTAACTTTCCCTTATTCTTCTGGAGGAAGAATGGAGAATCCTTTTACATTGGATATATATTGCATAAGCAATCTCCCAACCACATTTCATTATGTCATCAACTTTTCTAATAAGTTGTAAAGGGTAAGTGTTTTGTCCTCCAGAGTTATAGGCAAATGAATTAATGAGAAGCCCAAACAAACTAATGGCCTGGACAACCCAGTGGCTAGCTAATTCATACCAGAATAATTGAAAATTTGATTTATAATTTCTGAATATTTATGAAATTTATGCCATTGCTTGTAAATATATACTCCAAGAAAATATATCAAAACTAACTTGAAAAATGTGTTTAATAGGAATATTACTATTTAACTATAATATGCAGAATAGAATCTGTTTTCAAATTTTAGGGTAAGAATCATAAGCTGGAGCTGCTATTAAATTTGCAGAATTTTAGATCAACTTCACAAATACTTTCAGGAATCAGTATTTTAACAGTTTTTCCCAGATTATTCCTAAGGAGGTTATCTAGAGGCTGTTTTGGGGGGAAAAAAACCTTGAAATAGTGACAGAAAATGTTCATTTCCTTGGAGGCCCAATAAAGCAATTAAAAAGATATACTGAGGTACAAATTGTATTAAAAGAAGTGAGAATAGAATCAACAAAAACATAGCTTATTACATGAAGGATAGCCTACACATAAAAAGAAAATAGAACAAGTTAGGTGAGTAACAGAATGATAGACACCATTACACCCAATCTTAAAGTGACCCTTACAGGTTCAAGGGAACTTGAAGATGTCTGATTGTCTTGACAATAAAGCTAAAGAATCTTGGGATCTTGACTAGGCCTCCTTTCTTTTCTTTATTTTTCCCATCTGGTTATGTGAAGAATTTCTCTAAGAATAAAAAAAAATTGTACATAGGCTCCATAATTAGTATATGTTTAGGACAGTCCTAGCAGAGGATCATAATAGCTCAATAGCTATGTACATATGACCATATGATGCTAATTGAAATGAACTCCAGGACATGGAAACAACAGGGTCCTTTTTTGGTTGTTGACCTTGTTGTTGTTAATGTACTGTATCAAGTTCTTTCTTTTTATTTTATTCCATTTTTCTTTTTCTTTTGGTTGATCTCTGGCAATCACTGGCTTTGATTCTGATACCTTGCATCATGTACATACATTTATCTGATTTGGGGAATTGATAGAGAATAACAAAATGGTGAAACAAGGACAAAGGATGACTCAATGCAACAAACACTATGTTGGAAATGAACTTTATAGCTTCAGGAGAGGGGTCAGAGTGGGGAGGGAAAGGATAGTGGGAGCAAAATGGATTGGCCAACAATGTTCCACAAGAAATGTACTCATTACCTTACTTATGTAACTGTAACCCCTTTGCACGTTGCCTTTATAATTAAAAATTATAACATTACCGATTTTATAGAACAAATTGAGTAAAAGGTTTGCACCTATAAGTTCATATTTATTTATTCGTTATTTGTTTAACAAATGAATTTCTATATGTGAAAGAGAAATTTACCTATTTCTTCTTGAAGCAAAACTCTGAAGGTCTTTGTTACCTTTTGGACCTCAAATATTCTGGTAGCTGTATCAAAAACACTTCATGAATTGTGAAGACCTTATTGGTATAGATTCTCAGAAAATACAGAAAAGAATATCAATTGTAAGACAAATTTGGTGGATCTTTTCCTTGGTAGTTTTTTCCTAATGTCAGAAAAATCGGTAAGGTCTAGAGCTGTTGCTCAGTAGTAGAGTGACTAGTCAGGACAAGGCTCTGAGTATTGTTCTGCCCACAAGAAAAGATTAAAGCAAGAAGTTCAAATCAAACTTCAACACTGATGTTTAGAAAGCAGTGCCTGAAGCTGCAGAAATGATATAAAGTCCCAGGTCTTTTCTATTTTATATTTTTCCCTCTTTTTTTTTTTTATCTTGGCTTGACCTACACACCTGACTTGTCAGTAGAACAGCTCAAGTATAGAGGAGACTGCAAATTGATCTTGGAGGAAAAGCAGTGCAGAGCTATGCCTATATCTGGAAGCCATTACCAAATTTGCTCCACCCAATGGAAGAACAATGGAACCTGCAGATCTATGAGAGGAAACTAATTAGAAGATATTGTTCTCCGTGGTGGATGCTTGATTTACATGGCAGTGCCACCAAAGTCACAATCTCCATTTGAGCAGGGAAAATCAAGAGCTGCAAAACTTTCTTATATGCCACCATACCCCTTATTTCCTTGGAGGCCCCAAAGCCTGAGTCAGTGGATCTGAGTAGTGAGGACTGTAGAATATGTTTGTGATCCCAGGGAACCTGACCACACTGACCCAGTGAGTTTGAGTGGGCAAGATCTGAAGGGAATTTCAGCACTGGTAGAGTCTCATCTGGTTATCCCTGAGATGTAGTAGCTAGTTTGGCATGCCCTTCACCGCCCTCATCAGTCTGGAAATAAAACAGCAGAAGCAGTTACTCTTTTGCCTCAAGTAACAGCAGTAGAGACTTCCTATTCTTGTCCTTTTCTGGGGTGCTTTCAGGGCACAAAATAAAACTGACCAGGGAAAAGAGTTAATTTAAGAAAGCTAAAGTATTCTCTTGCCCATCAAACCAGAATACAGGGTAAGATCTGAGACTAGAAATGCGTGTGCATTTTGATGATACAATCCAGCTTGTCAGAAACCTTATTCTCACCAAGGACAAAAAATTGAATATTTTGAGACTTGTTTGGTTTTGAGTTTGTTTTTTTTTTCCTTATCCTTCTTTTTCTTTTATTCCCAGTTGCTATCACTAGCAACCTACTCCACTTTCCCCTATTCTTATTCTGTTACTTTTTAAATATATTTTTATTGTAAAGATACAAGTCCATACTAAAGCTACCAGCACAACTATGTTTATCACAGAATTTTTCTTCATAGTTAAGATATGGAACTAACCAGATGCCACTCAGTGGATGAATGGATCAAGAACATGTGGTAAATTTATTCTGTTACTTTTATCTTTCCTATTCATATCCAACTTCTGACATTACCACTTCCTTTCACTATATACCAATACTGAGTATGTTAGGGACTCATTACATCTCATTCCCCTTCTCACAATTTGGAAAATTATGCCTACAGAAAACAACAGTTTTATAACAGAAGACCTAAATGGTAGCACAGTAGAGGATACTCCATATACTGACTCAAAGGGCTGTTGATAGCAAAAGAAATCAATTACAAAAGAGAAATAAGCAAAGAAACAAAAGAATTCAACAACTCAGAAGCAAAGTAAATGAATTCAAATTTAATACACAGAAAGAGATAAATGAGTTCAAAGAAAATAAAGCTAAAAAATCCTGAAAAAGACAAAAATCCAGAGAAACAATCACTCTGATGTCCTTGAGATTAAAAATAAAGTGGAATGCTTATCCAGTAGAAAAACTGATATGGAGGACAAAATTTCAGGGTCCAAGGACAGAATAGACATAAAATAAAAAGGAGGAAGGAAATACTGAAAAAAGATAAAAGTAATTGAAAGCATTTGTTAAGAGCTTCAGGTAAAGACCAAATTTGTATCTTATAGGCATTAACGAAAAATAGAGATGGCAGCTAAAGGCATAGGAAATCTATTTAGCAGAATAGATTTTGGAAAAAACAAACAAACATTAAAACTTATTCAAGAAAAAGAGGCTTTTAAACTAGTACATGTAGTTCAATTTAAACTTGCAATATCAAAGGATCAACTCTCTAATCAAAAGGTATAGAATGGTAATTTGGATTAAAAGGCAAGATTCAATCAAATGTTTTCTACAAGACATACAGTTAACTGACAAACCAAACATTGGTTTGAGTTGAAAATGTGGCAGAGTCATAGAAGGTCATTTCATATTAATAACACCCCATCGAGAAGAAACAGCAATTCTTGTCACCTATGCACTAAATACATACAACTTTGTTTAACAAACCCAATTGGACTTAAAGACACATATAGGCTGGAACATAATTATATCTTGAGACTTCAGTATCCTACATGCCAATAGATAGGTCATCCTTTCCCAGGATATTCTCCATAGAAAAGACTTTAATTCTTTTAAATTGTTATTTTGACTGTCTCAAATCTCTATTCTTTTGCCTATTAATTTCTGGCTTAAAAAAAAAGATTTAACAGGTAACTGAAATTTCTAGTTGCATATTTTCTTTTTTTTTTTTTTTTGGCTGGTCATGGTGCCTGAACTCTGGGCCTGGGCACTGTCCCTCACTTCTTCAGCTCAAGGCTAACGCTCTACCACTTAAGCCCCAGTGCCACTTCCAGTTTTTTCTGCTTATGTGGTGCTGAGGCATCGAACCCAGGGCCTCATGCATGCAAGGCAAGCCCTCTACCACTAAGCCAAATCCCAGCCCTATTTTCAACTTTCTTTAGCTTAAATATTTTGAAGTAGCCTAGTATATTCTATAAATATGCTAAAGAGTCTCATCAGCTAGTACCATCCATATTTATTTATATTCTGATGCTTAGCATAAAAATGCTCAAATATGTCATATGATAATTTGTTTTTATACAGTAGAAGTGAAACTAAATGGCAAAATAGAAATGTATCTATATATTTATAGAAGCATCTTTCTCAAGGTGATATTTTATAAAAGAAATCCAGAATATAGAACTCTACATCTTTTCATTTTGAATAGTAAAGCATACAAAATAACATTTCAAAATATTAAGGAGCCAAGTACAAGTATGGAGCAGTGAATTAATTAAACCACAGGCCTTGAGAATGCTTACAAATATCATACTTTCAGTAAAAGTGTGATACTGGGTATTTTGTCACTTTTATAGTTACATATATGATTTATTAAACAATGCTAACATGCAGAAGGAAAGTGGGAAATATCTATAAATAACTTTGTATATGTTTGCCACAGCTTGCCAGCTAATTATCATCTTGAGATATGGTGGTTCTGATTAATATATCAAAAAAGAAACATAATTATGAATGCATGTAATCAAACTTCATATGCAAGCCAAAATAAACCTGGCATTTTAAGTCAGAAGAAACCATTAGGGAAATAATTATGGTAGTGTTCCATGAATACATTGTAAGAAAAATAATGGTCTAGTTTAATAGAAAGAGGCAAGAGGATGAATACTTAGAACATTCAAGTACTTGTGATATTTCACATGACAGAGAACATTAACTGAAAATGCTCAAGCAGAAAGGGAATAAAGTGTCTTTATTCCATGCAAGTTAACTTCAAAGAAGACAGTAAAGCAAAATAAAACAATAACCCTCCCAAATCTAAAGCTTCTTTGACCTAGGATTTTCTAAAGACTAAAGAAAGAAAATCTTGTATTGCTTCTGATCATAGTTGTAATGGATTGTTTTGAATTGTACTTGTACTTTTAAATTTTCATGTTGATATCCTTAACCCCAGAACCTCTTTGTTTGGAAATAAAGGTTGTAGATATGATTAGATAAAAGTGAGTCATAATGAAGTAATATAGCTGATTTCCTAACGAAGAGGGTAAATTTGAACATAGAAAGTCATGTGAAAATAAAAGTAGAAATAAGGAAAATGCTACTTCAAGCCAAGAAATATCAAAGATCTCCAGCAAACCACCAGAGACTAGGAGGGAAATAGGATAGATTTTCACCAACAACTCTCTGAAGAAAACAAGCCTGGAGAGTTTCTTCACTTCAGACTTTTATCCTCTTCACTTTGAGACAATCAATTCTGTTAATTACCTATTTACATTGGGGTGCTTTTGTGTGGCAGTCCTATAACCAGTACAGAGATTCAAAACAACAATAAAGACAATCTTTCCTCAAAGAGCTTCAAATGAATTCTATTTTCTATGTTTGTAGAAAATTCTGTTGATGGTAGCATTTAGTCCTCTAGAAAATAAACAACAACAATACTGAGCAGTCTGGAAACAGAAATATGGACTATTGATTTGGGCATTATCTAAGGACTAGAATCTGATAAGTTTGAAGAAGGAGGGAGGTGGATGATTCAAGGAACTTCCTTTTAATGGTGGGTCATGGAAGATAAGTGAGGGAAGGTAATGAGGAAGGGTATTCAATTTGATGAATAAACCACAATTAGTAATATTGAGGCCAGTTGCAGAAAATAAAGACAGATATTAGAGAATGATGTTCTATCTCTGGATTTGGATGGATGTGCTTTCTCATGATTTAAAATTTTTATTTTATTTTATTGTAAAGATACTGCATAGAGGGGTTACAATTACGAGTAAGGTACATTTCTTGTTCAGCATTATTACTCCCTCCTTTGTTTTTCTCCTACTCTCCCTTCTTCCCTACCTCTCCTACTTCCTTCTCCCTCCCCCTCCCCTCCCACGGCCATGAAGTTGTAAAGTTCATTTCCAACATAGTGTCTTGTGAGCATCAATTTTGCAATGGGTCATCCTGTGTCCTTATTTCAGCATTTTGTTATTCCCCTTCCCCTCCCCAAATTGAGAGAAATATATACAAGATGCAGGGCACCAAATTCAAATACAGTGACAACAGGAGATATACCATTGGGGGAAGAACCTACAAAAGACACAAAAGAAAAGCATACTTAATATCACGGTGTATGATGAGATGTACAAGACACTATGTTGAAAATGAACTGTATAAGTTGGGGTAGGGAGAAGGAGGAAAGCCTTGTGGAGGTGGGGAGGAAAGAAATGGTAGGGGAAAAACAAAAGAGGAGGTAGGTAACAAAGCTCAATTGGAAATGTGCTCTTTACCTTACTCATGTAACTGTAATCCCTCTGTACAGTATTTTTACAATAAAAGCATATATAAAAATATCATGATGTATGCTTTAAGTTCTAATGAAAGCGTATTATTACCTTGTAAACCTTCAAAATACTGAAACCATTATAAAATCTTTCTCATACATAAATGTTGAATAAAGACTATTGTGAGCATCCATCTATCTACCACATGCTTTGTAAAACAAAGTATTTCAAATACAGTTGAATCACGAGAGTTTTCTCTGTAAGATGTCCTTCCTCCTGGCGACTCACTCCAGGGTGCTTCCTGGACTGCCATAAGTGTTTAGCATTCTCCTGAGCTCCTTCCTGGATTCCCCTCACAGTTGTCTGGAGGCAGAGTTGAATTGTCATGCCCTAAATTCTGCTGATTGTTGGTCAAAGACTGTCCCAGGTGGAGTTTGAATTTGAAGTTGCTTTACAACAACTTTTACCTCCAGGCAAAGTTGGTACTGGCAGGTAATGTATGGGTCTCTGCAGCCCTTAGGGTGGCCTCCAGACTAGGTCCTGAGTGCTGTCTGTAATATATATATATATATAATGAGAGCCTGTATTACAAAATGGTAAAGGCAAATGAAGAACTAGGACAGTCTATTGTTGAGGTAATGTTTCCCTAAAATGAAGGCAAACCTCATAGTGACCTTGATTTTAGAATTATTTTACTTAAGTATTGGAATTTTCCTAGAATATCTGACTAACGTTGACATATAGCAACCACCATAGAACGCATAAACTAAACACTTTGAAGGTAGGTTTTTTAACTCGCAGATAATTCTTAAGGAGTTGGCTATACAATATTTTCTTTTTTTAATTTTAATTGTGAACATACTGTTCAGAGGGGTTACAATTACATGGGCAAGATAATGAGTACATTTCTTATCAAGCATTGCAACCTCCTCCCCCCTACACCCCCCCCACCCCCCGCACCAAAGTTGTAAAGTTCGTTTTCGACATGACAACTTGTACGTCTCATTGTTGTAACGGGTCCACATTTATCCTTAAACGACTTGTTTTTCCCATTCTCCTCCACAAATTGTACCCACATCAAATATAGTGAAAGCAGGGGATATACTGTGGGGAAGGGACATACAAAGCAACAAAGAAATAATCTTATAAATGTGTTAGAAACAAATGCATGAAAAAAATTTAAATACATATCTAAGGGTTCATTTTTCTAACATCACGTTATCTGACCTTTTCTGCTTGACTCATACATATACTAGATATTGAAAATAAGGGAATCCATGGGACCTATGTTTCTTTGGGCTTGGCTTATTTAACTTAATATAAGTTTTTCCAAGCCTTTCCATTTCCTAACAAATGGGTCAATGTCATTCTTTCTGATGGAGGCATAGAATTCCATTGTGTATATACACCACATTTTCTTGATCCATTCATCTACTGAGGGGCATCTGGGTTGGTTCCATATCTTAGCTATGGCTGCAATAAACATAGTTGTGCTGGTAGCTTTAGTGTGGTCTTGTTTGTAAACATTTGGGTAAATGCCCAAAAGTGGGATTGCTGGGTCATAGGGGAGCTTATACAATATTTTCTAACAAGCATTTTTTAGTGTATGTCTGTAAAATATGATTGTGCTACTTAAAAAAAGAATATTGTCACCATGAAAGTCAGCCACAGTTTTATGAACTTAGTATCTCAGTAGTAGTGTTGCTCTCTTCATAACTATGGTATTCTGTAAGGCTCTACACTGTCCAAGTCAGTAGACATTCTCTTGAACTATAATAACATCTTTCTTACGATGACACACAGGTGCTTAAAGACAACAAATGGCATTAGGCATTCCAGTCTTTACTAAGATTCTTTAGTTCTAAAATTATTTGATAATGATATGCAGAATGCCTTTCATAGAATGCAACACAGAGCATCAGGACTCAGCAGAGGAGGGGAAGTACATATAGAGGTGTTATTTCTGGATTTACAAAAATTGTAGGGAACTGATATTTCCACGTTATTAAAGGAAGTAATTTACCATAGAAACACAGTGAAAAACGCAGCACCCACGATCTTCTCTGTACAAATATATTGACTTTGAAAATTTTAAGAGTTCAGTCATGCAGAAATAGAGCAATTGTCTTAGATACTGTCTATGGATTTGTATGCAGAAGAAATTGGGATTTAATATTCAATCTCCTTTCTCTGTGTGAGCTGGAGATTGTGTCCAGGGAAGTATGCATGCTAGCTTAGTGTTTTATAATTGAGCTATGTGCCATTGAACTGTGTCATATGTTATATAATACATGATAAAAATATATCTTAATTTATGGTTATAATAAGGATTCAGGAAGTTATCAGTCTTAATGGCTAGGATGATAATGAAGGATTCAATATTCAGAATTCTTTGGATATCTTTGAATATTTTGTAGATATCATGAACTATTAATACTATAATAATTCTGAGTATGACAGCTCAGGTTTTGGTTCCAGTACTAACAGACCAGGTACAGCACACCTTACATATTATTTCAGTGCTGAATATATCTGCCAAAACAATCTATCGTCTTACTTGCCTTTTCTTTGTAACTTCTGGCTATTTTAACCTCTTGCATTGTTTTTGTCAAGCTAAATGAATCTGCAAACAGTGAAGGCTAGAATTTAAGCAAAACCTAATGATTTCTAGTACCTTGAATCCTTATCAGATTTGGAGATGTTATTATTCAATAGAGAAACTTCATATGTATGTGATTAGTGAGATCAAGTTAAGTATTTAGGGCAATGTGAATCACCTTGTTCTCTCTATGCTAACCACAGGCTGTAATCTCAGAGTTTTAAGCATTTTCACAAAAAATAGCATAAAATATATAATTATAGCAACTCTCTAAGATAGCAACATCTTTTATGGTGTCCAGTATTCTTTTACTCATCTAATGTTTTCTATTTTTATTTTTACATCAATCATTATAGGAAAACAACAGTGAAGACACTGTAAAGAAATTTTTATAAAAAGTGGCAAGAAAAATGTAGCAAATTCGATAACACCAAATTCATCAAAACTATTCAAGATGAATAGTTTTACTTTTAAATTGTGAATCATATTTATTTTATTTTTTATTTTTATTTTTTGCCAGCCCAGGCACGTGACTACATGGAATGGTATATGCTGAAAACAATGCCAGAGAAGTTATTAGTACAGTATGTGTTCTTATTAGTGTAGCTGGACAAGGATAACTTCTAATCGTTCACCCTTCTCCTCTTCTTTTATCCCTTTTCGTACTGTATTGACCCATCTTTTATCTGCTTGTAACTTCTGTCCTATTTACTGATGTGTAAAGCCTGAAGAGGAAACAATTGGATGTGTGTCTAGATTGCATTAGCTCAGTTAATCAAGATGGGGTCCTTAGATAATACGTTTCACAATCACTTGGTTTTTATTAAAACCTCAGATTTCTTCCTGCACTCAGACAAACTGAATGAATATGAGTCTGTGGGGCTGAAATGGGAAATATGCATTTTAAGTAAGTATCTCAGGTAACTGTTATATGCTCAGTTTCAATAATTGTCATGATTCATCTTTTAGCCTAATTATTAAATTGTTGGCTCTTGTTAAACATTTCTTTATATATAGCTTCTCTAAAATATGGCAACAAATGCACAAGAATTTCAAATTAGTGATTCCTTTCTTTTTTTCACTGACTCATGTCCAAACAGATTAAATCAGAGCTCCAAGTTTATAACACACATTCCCCCTACTATATAATGTTACAGTCTTTTCATCATTAGATAATTTCTGGATAACCACACAGGACTACTGGAAGGCCATGATTATGAAATCTGAGAATGGTAACATGGAAATGTGGGAATAATATCTTCCTTTCCCGTTTCTTTTTTGTTTGTTGCTGAAACAACAAATGCACAAGGGCACAACTTGGTTCTGTTGAATTTATACTTTTCATTTAGTAGCAGTTATTTTAGAAAGCAAATATATTTCCACCTTAATGAAGAATCATTACCAAACATTTTGCTTAAAAAAATTGAATCTTCAGGAAAAATATAAGCTGTAAACACATAAGTCTCTTAAAGAGAATTTACTTTTATAAAATATGTGGAAAATAACTTTAGAACACTAAAAAGAACAAGGTAATGATCCAGTTGCTATAAAAAGAAGAGATTAAGGACCAGAATATGTTAGGACCTAAATTACACAATATATACAGGCAAGAGTAATCTAGAAAACATTATCTTTATGTATAATTCATTGAGCAGCTGCCTATTTGTGAAATGTTATAAATGGATTAATAGTATGGTTAAACAGCTGAGTAATGTGCATGATTCATACTATAATACTCTCTCTTATGCTAAGTTTAAAGAAGTAGAACAGATAGGGTGAAACTTTGTGTTTTCATGTAAATGTGGACATGGCAAGATGAGAACACATGAAATGACTGGCAGATCATTGATGCATTCACAGCTGTTCTCATTTTTTGTTTTCCTCTAATGAACCATGGGTGCGTGTTCTTGAAAATTGCTTGGTGAGTACAGAGCATAAGACAACTGAAGGATAGCCAGGTGAGAAAATACAGTACATGAGCGTATTTAATTCTCAACAAGAATATTAATACATTTTTATACTATTTGAAATTTATTTCTTTATCCTTAAAAACTTTACAGCTCAATATTCTTTCCTGATTTCTTTTTATTGGGGGTCCAGTCGTGGGGCCTGAACTCTGGGCCTGGGCGCTATCCCTCAGCTTTTAGCTCAAGGCTACCGCTCTACCACTTGAGCCACAGCGCCACTTCCGGCTTTTTTCTTTTTGCTTATGTGGTGCTGGGGAATCGAACCCAGGGCCTCATGCATGTAAGGCAAGCGCTCTACCACTGAGCCACCTCCCCAGCTCCTTTCCTGATTTCTTTAGCTTTGTATCACTTAAGTATTGTTTGTAGGATTGGAAAGTTGACAGTTACGGAGCTTAATGTTAGTTCCTGTGGTATCAATGAGAAATAGAAATTAAATTTAAAACTCTGCAAACGCTCATGGTATTGTACCCATAATGTCATTAAAAAAGTTATAGAATGTTCATTTCTCTAATCTCTGTTAAAAATAAATATTGCCAAGTGAAATAACCTCCAGACATCTTTTATGAATACAGAAGTCATCTTAAAATAATTGAACAAATATACTGTTTAGTTACTGACTAATACTGTGGAAAAGAAATATTAAAAATACTGGGTAGAAGGTATTTTTTGAACTCTACCAGGAGCTATTTTTGATTTTTATGAGTACAGTATTTCCTTTCTTTTATCACAAAGCAAAAAATTCATTTTGGAATTATCTAAAGTGTCAATGAACAACAAAATTTTAAGTGTTTTCAGTGTATATCTTACAAAATTGAAGAGGGAAGGAAGGAGTAGGTCAGAACGTTGAAAGGGATGACATTGATGAAGATATATCCATAAATTGCTTTTTAAATGGGATTGTGCAAGTACTTAAACATAGAAAAAATAAATTTTAGAACTTAATAAACAAAGCAAAAAAGAAGAGGGCTTATTGATCTTAAAAAGTGTTTGTATATATAGCAACAAAGAACTTTCTTTGTTTCTCAATCTGCAAAGACTAGACTCTAGTACTGCTATGTATCAGTTCTGCATGGCTCTCAGAAGTGAGAGGTAGAATGGAGTTTGCATTTTTAAGGAAAAACATGTTAGTGGAAAGCCTTGGTGGAGTAGGAAGTGAATTCAGCTGTTATCGCAGAGCGACAGTTTTCAATAGAATAGTGACCAGTACATCCCTGAATTTTGGGCAATCTCATCTCCTCATCTGTAAAAACAAAACAAGCAACTGCCATTCTACTATCAAATCAACTATCTATGTATCTATGTATCTGTCTGTCTATCTGTCTGTCTGTCTACCTACCTACCTATCCTCCTCTTCTCCTTGTCTCTTTGCACTCACTGTCCTTCTGTCTGTCTGTCTATCTGTCTCTGTCTATCTCTGTTTCCAGTCAGAACTATTGTCACATATACCCAATCCCTTTACTACTCTTTTCCAGCTTTTAAAATTTCTAGCAAGCATCATCATTTTCAGTCTAGGGTGTAGAGATATATTTCTGCTATGTCATTTTTTGCTTAAAATCCTTCAGTGGCTTCCTATGTAGTTGCAGTAAATTTTTTTCTCCTCTCCTTGACTTTTGAGTTCCTGAACAATCTTCTTTATTTTTGCTTCTTTAACGCTATGTTCTGCCTCTCAGTGTGTCACTCATTCCAGTCTAATTCTAACTCTAAAATATGCCATGCTTGTTTCCTCCTTAGGATTTATGGTTGTTTTTTTTTTTTCTCATCGTAGGACATGATGGTTTCAAATATTTGGCTTTTATTCTCACTATTTTCAGGTGTCATTTGAAATGTCACCTAATTATTTTTCAGCCACTCCTTCCAAGGTGCTAATAACTTTTATTATTTATTTACTATCAGGTGTGCCCAGTATTTATCATGAGTGGGATTTTTTTTTTTAGTTTCTTAAATTATCCTAATTTCCACAATGTTCAAAACTGTGAACTTCCCAAGAAAACTTCTATATTGAAATTTGTCTACTGTGAAAAGTTGTGTCTGAAACATAGTAGGTATACATTTGTTATATATAGTCACAGATTATAATTAAATATTCAAGAGCATGATAACATAATATCTGTCTTTTACCCAGAATCTAAACACTTTTCTTACAAGTTTAATGAAGTGTAACTGAAAAATAAGTGATATATATTTCTAAAGGCTTGGATATACATTATAAAATCTGAGAAGTGATCACCACAATCAAGCTAATTTACAAATTCCCCATTTTATCTGATAAGTGAAGATAATATCTACTTTTATATTAAATTTCACATAGAATATACAATATTACCCTTAAGTGCCATACTATACATTATTTTTAGAATTTATTTATCCTGGCCAACTGAAACTTGGTATCCTTTGACCAATATCTATCCATTTTTCCTTCTCCCAGCCCTGAAAAACAGCATCTACTCTCTGCTTCTATAAAATTGAGCATTTAGATTCCAAATGTAAGTGCTTCTCATGCAATATTTGAATCTGGATCTCTTCTATCCCACAGATGGCTTTTTAACTTGGTTTGTCTTTTGCTGTACAGTCAATTTTAGCTTGATATAATTCTACTTGTCTATTTCTGTTTTTATACAGGAATAGGTATAAAATTTATAATTCTAGCAGAATCTGGGGGTTTATTTTTTGGAATTGTGTCCAGAAATTTGCTTTAAAAACTCAATAATGATCAGTTGTGTGAATTGATATCTTCTCTTCCTATTCATTTATCAGCAGACATTTAAGAATTTCGTGTTTGTTAGCTGTTTTTAATAATGTTCCAATGAATAAATGAGTTTAGACCTTCTTTGAGACACCAATGTCATTTTATTTGGATATATGAAAACAGAGGTGGTTTGCTGAATCATGTAGTAGTTTCATATTTCATTTCCTAAGCACTCACTATCTTTCCATAAATAGGTGACATTTACATTACCATAAACATTGTGCAAGGTTTACCATTCCCATGTACTCTCACAATGTCATTTACCTTTATTTTTTTGATCATAGACATTCTAAAGAGTGGTGATATTCTACAGGAGTTCTGATTTACATTTACATTTCCTCAATGAATACCGATCTGTTGGCCATTTTTGTGTCATCCTTGCAAATATGTCTATTCATGTTCTTTGCCTTCTTTAAATCAGATTTTTTTTTTTTTAAATTTTGTCGGTCATGGAGCTTGAACTCTGGGTTTGGGCGCTGTCCCTAAGCTCTTCAGCTCAGGGCTAGTGCCCTACCACTTGAGCCACAATGCTACTTCTGGTTCTCTGGTAGTTTATTGGAGATAAGAGTCTCACGGACTTTACTGCCTGGGCTGACTTTGAACCGCGATCCTCAGATCTCAGCCTCCTGAGTAGCTAGGATTATCGTTGTGAGCCACCGGCGCTCGGCAAATCAGAATTTTTTTTTGCTCTTGTGTTTATGATTTGTCACATTAGTCCTTTTATTAGGAATATGGTATACATATATTTCTCCCATTCCAAGGTTGCTTTTTAAACCAAGGAGTTGCCATTTAACAAAAGTTTGCAAATATAATGCATCCTGACCTTTCAACCTTCTCATCTATCCCTCCCAAGCCAACTCTTCTCTCACTAGTCTTAATTTGTGGGATATACATTGTATTTTTGATGTATTATTTTATATTTTGTTGTGTCTTTTGCTAAGTAGAAGGTTTCTAGCTTGATGAAATTCTACCTGTTTGTTTCTGCTTGTATTATAAATCTCTAATTTTTTATCTCTACTATCCAATTTAGTGTCTAATAAAATTGAAAAACACATGAGAAAAAATGATTATCAACTCTTCATAAGAACTGTGTATTTATGGTTTCCTCATGTAATCTAGTCAGTTGGTATGAATATAATTACAAACTATTCATTTTTGTTCATTTTCTTTTATTACCTATTAATAAAATGCTTTCCTTATTTTTTGATTATTGTATGAATTACAACATTTTTTGATACAAGTCATTGTGGAGTATTTGATTCAAAACTCAGGGGCTCAACAGGAAGACATTTTATTAGGTTCCTAGGAAGACACTGAAGTAACTTTCTCTATATCAATGGAGGCAATCAATGATTTTATCAAAGATCCTGGTTCTTGATTTTCCTATTTGGCCATCCTTAGCATTGGGTTTATCTTCCTAAGTTTTTGTTATGACTGCCAGAAAAGCTGCCATTTAGTCAAGTGTTAAGTTCTTCCAAAACCACATTTCAGGCAATATCAAAGTGATTGATCAGTAGTAGGAAGTTCTCCACTGTCTTAAATCTATTTTTGGTACAGCTAAACTAGAAGCCTACTCAGAAGTCCTTCTTCTCACGACCCTTTATATTCAAGTGATCAGAGTGTAAAACTTAATTGTCAAGGAAAACAGGATAACTCTAATTGATCTAAAATCATGATTTATTGCTTGAATCTGAATATAGACCACTTTTAATATTTCCTGGGCAAGAGATGCCAAAAGATGTTGGGTAGGCAGCTAACAGGATCTGTGGCAAGTAGCAGAACTAATGGATCATCTATTTTACACTTGATCTTAGCCAAAAGGCCAAGAAGCGATGGATCATCTATTTTATTTATTTGTTTTCCCCGTGAAGCTCTCTACATATGAATCAGGATGTACAGATATCATGTGTTATTTATTGTAATTTTCTATCTTTTCTTTAATTGTCAAAGGAAAAAAATAGTTTGACCTTAGAGATGAAACTGGCAATTAAGCACTAGTGATGGCTTTGTTTTCTCAATTAGCATATTTGTAACTCTAGGATTAAAGTAAGCAAGTTGATGCATGTTTTCTTTTTCTTTTTTTTTCTTATTTTTTTTTCTTCTCACCTCACAAGCCACTAAAAATGGGCCAGTAAGCATCATACTTTGCTTGCTGGATATCTGTTCATTGATCTTTATCAGTAAATCAATTTAGCCCACATTTGTTCTAAAATCATTGAGACCAGGAGAGTAACTCTTAATTAGACCGTGTTGGATGTTGCAGACACAAAACCTAACAGCACTTTTTTTCTAGCTCTTTGTTAATCATATAGTTGTAAGACAAATATCTTGAGAAATGTGACGAGAAATATGATTAGTATTTAGGATAGAAGGACTGCATAGATCATCATTTCAGATGATTTGCAATATTAAAATATTATGAATTCTGTGATTTTTATGAGCCATCTGTATATCTTTTGAAATCTTTTTATATTATAGCCTTTTATTTTAAAAAATTGGTAGACTGTTCCTAAAGATTTTATATTTTCCTCCTTTGGAAATATTTTTAATTCATTATTATAAATACCTTAACTTTTTAAAGATTATTAAAGATTTTTTAAAATACATATTTTTAAACTTGTTTATAATACATTAAGAATTAATTTAGGATTACTCATTAGATATATTGTAATCAACAGCAAAACTGGTATGTAATTTTACTGAAAACAATGTTCTAATAGAATCAGTCACTTGCTACCTGTTTCTGATTGTTTTTATTATTCACCATTTATGAAGCTGTCATTATGCTGTAAATTACTGTAGTTGTTGGAAAGATTTCAAAAGACACAAGAGATAAATCTCTTGTTCTCCAGGGTTTTATGCAAAATCTAAAGGCATATATTACTTTAGGATGTAATAAAACAAAATTACACACCGAGAGTGCTGAACAGAGATTTAGTGTCTCAGAAATCTCTTGTCTTAAAGAATGCCATACTACTTCTAAGGCCTTAGGGTCTTTTCCTTTAAAATAAATGTTGGAGAGACAAAAGACTGGCACTCAGGAATCTTTATTCTTTTAGTGCCTGCCGTGCACAAAATGAAGAATAGAGACTACTTTTCCAAGTGCCACTTGACTTCTTAATAGTATGCATGACTGAGTTAGATGGCCTTAACTTAAGATTTCTGACAGAACACTCCATTTCTTTAGTAATTTTCTCCTCTGCAAATAGCGATTTTCAAAATAATTTTAAAAATATCCACTTTCAGTGCATTAAATTTACTCATAAAACTTCTAAAATTATACTATTTTTTATTTTATCAAAGTTTGCTTTCATTCATTTGTTGAACTACAAAGAACTCTGTAATTAGCACAAACTTTTGTTTCCCAAGCTTCATAAATAATGGCTTTCAAAGAAATGGTCCTTCCTCTCTCCATCCTTCCCTTCCTTCCTTTCTTCCTTCTTCCCTTCCTCCCTTGTTTCTCTTCCTTCCTCCCCCCTCCCTCCTTTTCTTCCTTCTTTCCTTCCTTCCTTCCTGCCTTTCCTCCCATCCTTTCTTTCTCCTGTCTGTTTCTTTTTCGATCTTCAGTGCTGGGGCTAGAACCTAGGTGTCACACAAGCTCTACTCCAAGCCATAAAATGATAATTTCCTCTGATGATATACTAATAGACATTCCTTTCCATCTCTCTCTCCTATTATTTTAATTGGAGTATGTTAACTATGTAAAGTAAGAAGTTTCATTATTTCCATACACTCATATAGTATATTTCAATCATGTTCACTACTCCACAAATAGTCCCTTCTCAGTCCCCTCCTTCTCCCTTTTTGTTCTTGCCTGACTAGTAAATGCCTCTCTGCTTACATGATTTTGTTTTGATTTGTGTTTCATTGTTTCCTCTTTACTTTTGCTAACTTATTTCACATAACATGATGATCTCTACTTCCATCCATATTCCTGCAAATGACATAATATCACTCTCAATGGGGAGAGTTAAATTCCAATGTGTGTGTGTGTGTATCAATCAGTTTTTTTATCTTTCCATTCACGTTGATTCTATAATTTTGTTATTATAAATACTCTCACATTAAATTTGGCTATACTGCCATTTCTCCATCTTGCTGATTTGGGGGCATATATCCAGAACTGATGTCTTTGAAGAACCTCTATCATAGTACCTGGAATGAATGATTTATAACCCTGCCAGCAGGGAATAAAAGCCTCTCACCTCTCTCTAACATCATTGCAGTTTTCGTTATTTGTTCTCTCAACGATGCCCATTCTGACTGGGCTGAGACAGAATCTCAAGAAAGTTTTAATTTGCATCTCATGTTTCATAGCTCCCATTGTTAATTCACCCAATAGTTTAGTCCACCTTCTGATTCATGCCTTTCTCACCTTACTTTCCCAGATAACTACCAGAAAGATTTTGATTCAGCCCATGACTCAAGTCATGTACGTGGTGTTGACTCTTCAAACAGATATTGGTGAAGAATTTCCCATTGTATTTATCCTATGTTCTTCATGTTTTTCCTTCTTGGAACAAAGCTTTGCTATTTAATCTACCTTGTTGTGGATTTGCTTTCTGGTGTATGGGCCCAATGTGTAGGAAAAAAAAATCTGAGAATATAGTGCTTATGTCAGATCCTTGGACTTTGCAAAGAATATATTGAAAACCTTGAATAAGGACTGTCAGATTTTTGTTTTCATGAGTTAGTCTGTCAAACAGTTCTTGAGCACTTTTTTCTTTAGACCTAAGGGTATATATTACTGATGCATGCATTTCTTCCTCCTCAACTATGTAACTTTCTCTATGTCACTGCTTTTGACTGAATGCTATAGTTATGTGCTGAGTAAAAACTTTGTGTGGAGTCATTTTTTGGTATAGCCCCTTCCTTGATGGTGGAATTGGTTCATCCAGACAATGTTACTGTTTGTCACATTTTCGAGGTTTATTCACTCATACCTTTTTTACTCAACAAGATGTTGTTTACTTCTTCTGTTAGCATGACCATTTTTCTCATCCTTATTTATAATCACATTGTTGAACTGAGGTCTACCTGAAAGAATTTTCTATTTCTCTTGTATATAAGTTTCAATGAATTCTGAACAGGAGCCTTTCCTTATGTTCTTTTTATTTTGTTCTGTGCAGTTTTTGCAGGCCAGTGTGTGTCACAATTCTTTTCCTAAGGGTCTCTGGTTTATATCCAAAACTTTCATATCTTTTCATTTTTACTTTGGCAAAAGCTTAAAGAAAAATATAAGTAAAAGTCATTTTTCAGCATAGTTTCAGTCCTACCACTGATGTTTTCATGAACAGAAAATGCTGTGGTCAGATATTCAAGAATAAAGTTTTATTCTTCATAGTCTGAGAAATCAAGAACATTTCTCAGCACAAGGCTTCTTTCAAATATATTGGCTATTATATAATTTTGGTAGAAAATATTACAGCTTTCTAAAGAAATAGTTTTTATAGCAACCTTTTAATTTAAAATACAAATGAAGGAAACAGCTAATTATGTATTAGAAGGTTAAGTATGATCTCCAGACAAATATCAATTACTCATGTTAAAGTACTTCAAGACAGAAGAGTTATACATATAGTATTTTTAAAAAATCTCTCTTCATTTAAAAAATGTTTATTATTATATCAGCTATATTCTTGAGATCCCAGGATTCAGAAGGCTAATGAGGGCTTATGTGGCCCATCTTTCTTTAAAAAAAAACTCATTTACTTTAAGACAATTTATAAACAGTTGATGTAAACAAAGGAGAAACTTTGTTCAGATCTCATCTAAATTGTGTATATGATATATAATGATTTTGTAAACCAATATATGATTCTCAAACATTGCAATTGGTCATAATTATCCCTGTGCTGGGAACAGATTATGTCTTCTTAGACTGATAGGACATGTGACTTTTCTAAAAGTTTATGTGGAAGGAGATGTTAAAGCTGCAGTTTGAAGGTCGGCCTATGAAATCAGAATTTAATAGGAGTAAGATGGTAACAGAACTATGATTATACAGTTTATGAATCGTCAATAATAACATTCTATATTTTAACAGAAACCTGAACAATATGGAATTGCTGCTATTGAGGAAAAACTTTTGCTTTCAGTAACACAAACTAAACACAATAGCTTATATCAAGCAAACAGATTTTAAAAAGTATTATGGTAAAAATTCTTTTCTTCTTTTTGCTCTAATATTTGAGCACTGGAGAAAAAGCTACTAAGTTTTTCTTGTGAGCCTGAAAACTAGTTACTATTATATCTTAAATAAAACTTACTTCTTAAAACAGATGAATAGGGAACCAAAATATATCTTTTAATGTTTTTTCTTTAGGTAAATAGGACATCATTTTCATAATTGAGAGCAAAAAGGCTTAACATTGTCAATGTAAATGTATGATGCAATTGCTTAGCAATATTCAAATAAGTAAGAGTCCTTCCTGTAGAACTGGTTACAAAACATCTGTCCAAATGGGATTACATGAAGTTGCAGAGCTTCTGCATTGCAAAGGGCATCACTAGCAAGATCAATAGACAGCCCATGGATTGGGAGCAGATCTTCACTAGCGATACAACGGGTCTCATATCTAAAATATACCAGGAACTCAAAAAACTGCTCAATAAATAAATGGGCTAAAGATTTACAGAGAAACTTCTCTGAAGAGGAAAGAAGGATGGCCAATAGACACATGAAGAAATGCTCAAGCTCTTTAGCCATAAAAGAAATGCAAATCAAAACAACACTGAGATACCACCTCACCCCAGTTAGAATGGCTATAATCAAGAACTCTAATAACAACAGATGCTGGAGGGGATGTGGCCAGAAGGGAACCCTACTGCATTGTTGGTGGGAATGTAAACTTGTTCAACCACTTTGGAAAGCAGTACGGAGGTTTCTCAGAAGACTCCACATTGAGCTGTCCTATGACCCAGCAATCCCACTTTTGGGTATTTACCCAAATGATCACAAACAAGACCATACTAAAGCTACCAGCACCACTATGTTTATTGCAGCATTATTTACCATAACTAAGATATGGAACCAACCCAGATGCCCCTCAGTAGATGAATGGATCAAGAAAATGTGGTATATATACGCAATGGAATTCTATGCCTCTATCAGAAAGAACGACATTCCTCCATTTGTTAGGAAATGGAAAGACTTGGAAAAAATTATATTAAGTGAAGTAAGCCAGGCCCAAAGAAACATAGGTGCCATGGTTTCCCTTATTTGTAATAACTAGTATATGTCTGAATCAAGCAGAAAAGGTCAGATAAGTTGATGTTAGGGAAATGAACCCTAAGATATGTATTCAAATGTTTTTTCTTTCTTGTGATTGTTTCTAACATACTTATAAGATGATTTCTTTGTTGCATTGTATGTCCCTCCCACGTGGTATAACCCCCGTTTTCACTGTATTTGATGTTGGTATAATTTGTGGAGGGGAAGGGCAAAAAACAAGTTGTTTAAATAGGGATATAGGTGGACCTATTGCAACTATGAGATGTACAAGACGTTATGTCGAAAAATGAACTTTACAACTTTGGGGGGTGAGGAAGATGGGATGGTAGGGATGGGAAGTGGAAACAAAGGAGGAGGCAACAATGCTTGAGAAGAAATGTACTCATTACCCCTCTGTATGGTATTTTCACAATAAAAAACTTATTAATAAAAAATCTGTTCATCTGAACATGTGTCCACTTTACAAAAAGAAGCAATATACCAGCTTCTCATTTTTAATCATACAGGACAACATGCATTTAGATAAAAAACAATCCAAGCTCTCACTGTTTTTTATACATTAATTTAGCCAAATAGCACTAATTATATGTGTAATGTTGGATGGAGATCATTATATCTTCTTAGTAATTCTCTGACTAGCTCTTCAGGGATTTCATTCATATGGAACAAGCAAGTAAAAGCCAAGCCACAGTATTGGCCAAAATCTTAATTTGGTATATATTTTTTGTTTGATCTTTCACATACAGTGCATCTTCCTTGGTTTGTAACCATTATAGACCCCATGGTGCTTCTGAGAAGACTTGATATTTCTCAGTATAGTGCTTAAATTTCTAACCTGTTGCATGGTCTGCTACTTCTGTATGTTTCCTTTCATGTTACATTGCCCACTTTGGGCATCTACACAGATTAAAAACTCTATCTCTGTACCTATTTTCAACTATCTTCTACCTTTGGTTAATATATATACATATATATGTATATATATGTACATATATATATATATATATATATATATATTTAATTTAGAGCCTTGCACTTGCTTGGTTGGCTTGCTTGGCCGGCACTCTAACATTTGAACTACATTGCATTTTTGTTAGTTAATTTGAGTTGGAGTATTACATTTTTTTGTTTGTATTTGTGGTTTTGTTTTCCTTTGCTTGAACTTAGGGCTGTACTATCTCAGTTATTTTCACTTACAGTTAGTATTCCTTTGAGCCTTACCTTTGGATCAATACTTTCACTGGCTAACTGGAGACAGTCTCTTGGACTTATCTGCCCAGACTAATATCGAACAATAATCATGTAAATCTCTTCCTTGTGAGTATCTAGAATTACAGGCATGAGCCACCAGCATCCAGCTCACTTTGCATTATTGATGAAGAGTAGTCCTTTGGAAGGTCTTAGATCCACCCAACCCTGTCACCTTGTAGTTGTAGTTGCTTGTAGTTAATATATACTCAACATTGTTTGTTGTGGAGATACCATGTATTGAGCTCTGTTCTGTAGTATACCAATTGCATTTCTAGCCTGAAGAAAGGGCTCCATTGTAATTGTAGTTGCTTGTAGTTCACAAGAACATTATTCTGAAGCATAAAGAATCTACTTCTAATAGCCATGGCTAGTTCCAAACCCTCCTAGGGAATGTAAATCTTGAGTTGTGAAGGAGCTGCCTAAGCCTGACTGAGCTTTGTGACTCTCAATGCTGAAAGCATGATGTCTTTCAAAGCTTTGCTCAGTGATTAATGCTGCTTCTGAGATATGTAATATAAGGTTGGCTCTCTTTTGAGGTCCCCCAGTTGTGATGTAAAGCAGAGCTTGTGCAGTAATGACTTCATCTACCTAGAGAGGTTCCTAGAGGTACTCCTACACAATAGATCTGAGACTTTTATCCTTGCTGCCTATCTGTAAATAATAAACCCATGTCCTGTGTCTTGGATGTATGTCCTGTCCTACCATAGAAAATAGGCAGTGCATGGTGGACCTAATGAGTTGCACAGGGTATGGGCAGAGCAAGTATAGGAACTTCTGATTCTGGTTGTTATAATGATGATCTGGAGAGTGGGAGGCCTTTCTTGGGGCTGGAAATGCAATTGGTGCACTACATAACAGAGCCAATACATGGCATCTTCACAACACACAGTGTTGAGTAAATATTAAGAAAATAGGTCTTAAACCTAAAGCAGGGAATATGAACAAGGCAAGGCATAGAATGAAACATTAGAAGTTTTAATTATATATAGTTGTAGTCTCACCCTTTCTTCTACTTTAGTGGTTTGAATGTATGTATGTGAGTGTGGGGGTGGTGGGGGTAATTGTGCATGTGGGTGCCAGACCTGGAACTTGAATTCAGGGCCTGAGCACTGCTGTCCTTTACATTTTTGGATAAAGATACCGTGTGGTTACTTGGGTCATAGCTCTACTTGTGGCTTTTTGGTATTTTATTGGAGATAAGAATTTCAGGGACTTTCCTCCCTCAGCTGGCTTTGAACCATGGTCCTCAGATCTCAGTCTCTGGTGTGGCAAGGATTACAGACATGAATCACTGGACCCTGACCATTCGTGTAAATGTTTTTATTAAAAAACACCCACAATATTCTATAAATGATTATTTTGTACAACATTGTAAAGGACTTGCTGAAATCAAGATTTGTCTTCACTAGCAGCAAAATTTGCTAACTACATCATTTTTAAAAATGAAAATCGGAAAAAAACAATATTGGTGGTCATGTACATTTATATAAAGTTAGAAAGTTTTATATAAGGTTTGATATGCTGCAAATATTCATTGATATTATCTTAATAACTTTGAGATACAGTAACTGAGAACCTTTGTTATAATTTTGCTTGTAAGCTATACTGTTAGTCTGTAAATCTCTTACAGAGATCCTGTGTTTTTATTAAGAGTGTCTGTAGTCCACTTAGTAGTTGTATCTATTAATTTCATCTTTTTCTGTGTTAGTCCCGGGGGGCTTGAACTCAGAGCATGGGTGTTGTCCCTGAGGGTTTTTTTTTTTGGTAAGGCTAACTCTCTACCATTTTAGCCACTGTTCCATATGTGGATTTTTTGGTGGGTAATCAAAGAGTGTCAAGGTATTTTCTGTCCAGGCTGGCTTTTAGCCCTCATCCTCAGATCTTATCCTCATGAGGAACTATGATTATAGGCATGGGTTATGAATGCTTAGCTATTAATTTCATCTTTATAATTAATTTCACCTTTTAATTTATTTAAAATTACTCACTGAATCTCTTTTCTTTATTTCAACTACCACTCTCAAAATCACATGGTCTTTCAGTTTTTATAAAAATAATCCTCATTTATAATAATAATCTTGGCTGCCCTGGTCTACAACACCTGTGATTCAACACCTGCTTCCTTTCTTTATATTAGAACAATAATATTATTTACGGTATATAATATTTCTCTTATCTGTTTGAATAAATCAGTAACTGCTTCTTAGTTGCTTTATATTAAGCTACAATGTCACTGATGTGTCTTCACAATTATTCTCAAAAACCTGACCTTTCCATGTCTCCTGGCTTCTATTGTAAACTGACCACAGTTCCATCAATTGCCCAGTCACTTTCCACATTTCCATGTCTCCTTTTCTTCTTTCTGTTTTCTCATTTATACTGCCTTTCTCCTAACAGTTTATCTAATGCATTTTTAAAGAACTGGTACAAAGTTTATTTTTTAGTGAAAGACTTCTATCCTTGGTATTGCCATATTTTTTTTGTCAGACATCTATGACAAATTTTAACGGACTGAATTTTGAGGAAGCATGTGACTGCACCTGTCCAAGCATAAGCTCTTTGAAGGAACAACTTTACTATTTTATACATTGAACATTCATCTTCATTAAAAAGTAAGTAATTAATAAGTAATATTGTATACCTTAAGATTTTCTAAGTAGCAAACTAATTCTAAATCTTAAAAAAGAACATTGTTACCTTGTTTCATTTAGCTGCTGTTACATTTAGAGCATTAGTTAAGAAATAACCAATAGCTTTCCATAGCTAGTTTGGAGTGTTAATATTCTGGATACTTCATTTGCTGATTGATTATATAGTCTGAGTTATTTCTTTTTTATAAATAAGTTCTTTTATTGAGAAAATACTGTACAGAGGGGTTACAGTTACATAGTTACATGAGCAAGGTAATGAGTACATTTTTGGGGGGGGTCAGGTCGTGGGGCCTAACTCTGGGCCTGGGCACTGCCCTTCAGCTCTTCAGCTCAAGGCTAGCACTCTACCACTTGAGTCACAGCGCCACTTCTGGCTTTTTTTTTCTGTTTATGTGGTGCTGAGGAATCGAACCCAGGGCCTTGAGCATGCAAGGCAAGCACTCTACCACTGAGCCACTTTCCCAGCCCATGAGTACATTTCTTATCAAGCATTGTTGCCTCCTCCTTTTTTCCCCCTACCATCCCTTCCTTCCCATCTCCTCAACTACACTGCTTCCCCTTCCCCCCCTCGTCCCCCTGCCTAAATTGTAAAGTTCGTTTTTCAACATAGTGTCTTCTACATCTCATTGTTACAATGGGTCAACCTGTATCCCTATTTAAACATTTTGTTTTTTCCCTTCCCTTCCCCAAATTAAACCAACATCAAATACAGTGACAACAGGGGTTATACCATGGGGGAGGAACATATAGAACAACAAAAAATCACATGGTATCTTATAAATACATTAGAAACAAGAACAAGAAAGAAAAAACCCACTTGTTTCCCTATCTTGGGGTTCATTTTGCTTAACATCATCTTATCTGACCTTTTCTGCTTGTACCAGACATAGACTAGTTATTGCAAATAAAGGAAACCATGGGACCTATGTTTCTTTGGGTCTGGCTTACTTCACTTAATATAATTTTTTCCAAGTCTTTCCATTTCCTAACAAATGGAGCAATGTCGTACTTTCTGATAGAGGCATAGAATTCCGTTGCGTATATATACATTTTCTTGATCCATTCATCTACTGAGGGGCATCTGGGTTGCTTCCATATCTTAGCTATGGTAAATAATGCTGCAATAAACATAGTCATACTGGTAGCTTTAGTGTGGTCTTCTTTGTGAACATTTGGGTAAATGCCCAAAACTGGGATTGCTGGTTCATAGGGGAGCTCTATGTGAAGTCTTTTGAGGAACCTCCATACTGCTTTTCAAAGTGGTTGAACAAGTTTACATTCCCACCAACAATGCAATAGGGTTCCTTTCTGTCCACATCCCCTCCAGTATCAGTACCTGTTGTTATTAGAGTTCTTGATTATAGCCATTCTAACTGGGGTGAGGTGGTATCTCAGTGTTGTTTTGATTTGCATTTCTTTTATGGCTAGGGTGGTAGAGTATTTCTTCATGTGTCTATTGGCTATCCTTATTTCCTCTTCAGGAAAGTTTCTCTTTAAGTCTTTAGCCCACTTTTTGATTGGATAGTTGTTTCTTTGAGGATTTGTTGTTGGGGATTTAATTTTTTGAGTTCCAGGTATATTTTAGATATGAGATCCTTGTCCACGCTATGACTAGTGAAGATCATCTCCCAATCTGTGGGCTTTCTATTGATCTTGCTAGCTATGTCCTTTGCCATGCAGAAGCTCTGCAGTTTCATGCAATTCCATTTGTCCACCCTTTCTTTGATTTTTTGTGTTTCATGAAAATGGCAATACTTCCCAAGGCTATCTACAAATTCAATGCGATACCTATCAATATTCCAACCTCATTCTTCAAGGAAATAGAAGAGGCAATCCAAAAATTCATATAGAACAATAAAAGACCCCGGATAGCAAAAATAATCCTTAACAGAAAGAACAGTGCTGGAGGAATATCAATGCCAAATTTCAAACTCTACTACAAAGCCATAGTAATCAAAACAGCTTGGTACTGGTACTAGAAGAGACCTCAGTGCCCATGGAATAGAATTGATAATCCAGAAATGAGCCCACAGAACTATAGCCACTTAATCTTCTATAATGAAGTTATAAAACTAGAATGAAGAAAGACAGCCTCTTCAGCAAATTGTGCTGGCAAAATTGGTTAATCACCTGTAGAAAATTAAAGCTAGATCCTGCACGAGAATCAACGCCAAATGGATCAAAGACCTCAGAATCAAAGCAGACACCCTGAAAACATTACAGGATGGAATAGAAGAAACCCTAGGTCTCATTGAATTATTTCTAAAATGGGGCCAGTCCAAACTTCTCAGATCCAATAATCACTTAATAGAAAGATCTAGCCTCTGGAAGTCAAATTTGATCTCCCAAAGATATATACACAACTAACTTCATGTTGCCTTTTATCTTCATTAGTATTTTAAATCTAATCATGAGACTTGGAAAAAATTATATTAAGTGAAGTAAGCCAGGCCCAAAGAAACATAGGTCCCATGGTTTCCCTTATTTGCAATAACTAATATATGTCTGAGTCAAGCAGAAAAGGTCAGATAAGTTGATGTTAGGGGAATGAACCCCAAGGTAAGTATTCAAATGATTTTTTGTTTTTTTTTCCTTTCATGCAATTGTTTCTAACATATTTATAAGATGATTTCTTTGTTGCTTTGTATGTCCCTCCCCCACGGTATAACCAATGCTTTCACTGTATTTGATGTTGGTATAATTTGTGGAGGGGAAGGGAAAAAACAAATCGTTTAACTAAGGATACAGGTGGACCCATTGCAACAATGAGATGTACAAGTTGTTATGTCGAAAAACGAACTTTACAACTTTGGTGGGGTGTAGGGGGAGGATCGGGTGGGGGGAGGGGGGAGTCTGGGAAGGGATGGGAAGGGGAAACAAAGAGGAAGCAACAATGCTTGATAAGAAATGTACTCATTACATTGCCCATGTAATTGTAACTCTGCTGTATGGTATTCTCACAATAAAAAAATGAGTTTCTTATTTTAAAAATAAGTTAAAATATTTAATAAAGGACTTCAAGTCTATCCTTTTAAACTTATAGACAAAAGGTTTATACTTTTCTTAATCTGTTCTCTGAATTGATTGTATATTCTATGGTTATTTAAGACTATGTTTTATAAAGATATATAGTAATCTTAGATACTGATCCCCATGGCTGGAAATAATGTATTTCATGTAAATATTTATAATAGAAATAATATATTTAATGTACAACTTTTGTAAGCTATATAATTTAAAAATCAAAGAAAAGAAAAAAGCTAAAAATGAAAACAATTACATTTTCCAGTTAGAAACTGATTTGGAAAATACTGCTTTTCTTTATGAGACATTGATAGACATTCATTTTTATGAAACTTTCTGGTTAAATTAAGAGAACTACATAGACCCTGCTACCTTACATGCTAGACTTGGAGATCAATTTATCTTTTGTGCAACTACATTTATGTTTTTGTTGAAGTAATTGTTAAAATACTGACAAATTATTATTATTGTACAATGCAATAATAGAAAGGTCTACAATATTCCATTCACAATGTTATAGTTACATTCATTATAAGACAATTGAATACACTGAATACACTGAAGCTCTAGAAAAAGGGTATTTCAATCACAGAAATGTATCTTTTAAAACAACGTTTCAGGCAATGAAAAGTGAACAGAATAAAAGCTTCCAGAATAGCATAATGACTTATATTTCTCTGTAACAGACTGTCAAGTAAGTCAATGGTAAGGATTTTGCTTAAGAACCAACCAAGTATAGTTACAATTTTATGTTAGAGAGTAAATTTGACATACATGAATGGAGATGTTGAGACTAAATATTTTAAAACAGTATCTAAAGACATCATTTAAAGTAAGTTGTGGCAGTATTTCTAAATATTTCTACTATTTGTGAATTAAATAAACATCACATAATCTATGGATAATAGTTTGTTTCTAAAGTTTTAGCCTTTTATTCCTGCTCAGTCATACTTTTCTCATAGACAATTGGGAAAAAGAGTTAGAGAATACTCACATATTGCCAAAGAAACTTATATTGTTCATTTTAAAGGCTAATTCAGATTGTTATGAAAATAGAGTCATAAGCAGGCACAATGCTTCATGCTTGTAATTCTAGGTTCCTGGGAGGAGGAAATATGAAGAATCACCATTCAAGACCAGCCAAAATGAAAGAAAAAAGTTCATGAGACCTCGTCTCACTGAAAAAAGGTGAGCATGGTAGTACATATGCTTGTTATTCCAACCATGAGGGAGATATAAAAGAGAATTGAAGTCTGGGTCAGATTGAGCAAGAAAAGAGAGAACCTACCTGAAAAATACAAAGAACTGTGAGAATGGATTAACTGGTAGAGAACCTGCCTAGATAGTCTAAATCTCTATTCTGTAAAAAATAATAATGTCAGAACTGTGGTTCCTTATCATTCCTAGTTTATTAATTGATTATATTATCTGCATATAAAGAAATTCTGTTTAGTGCAAATAACAATGAATCATCAATAATGCCTGAGGCAAAGGCAGATGTATTGTTAGAACAGTCATGATATAAACCTCAGTCATGATGTGAAAGTCTTCACACATCAGAAAGAAAATACATAAAAAGCTTTTAAAATAGGCCCCAACATATGGGAAATGCTTCTTCAGCAATTACATTAAATTAGAAAAATGATAAAATTAGGAAAACAAAATCATGAGTCTTTTCTACCAACATTAAAAAACAATACAAGTAAACCAACCGTATAAGAAAAGGACCTGTGAACTTACAGTTGTTGTGTAAGCGGCTTCTGGATCATCTTCCAGCACCCGGGAAAGACCAAAATCCGAAACTTTGCATACTAAGTTGCTGTTTACCAGAATATTCCTCGCTGCTAGATCCCGATGAACGTAGCCCATATCAGAGAGATACTTCATGCCAGATGCAATCCCTCGGAGCATGCCGACCAGCTGGATGACGGTGAAGTGGCCATCGTGTTTCTGCAAGAGAATCACATTTTTCAGATTGAATGAGTTTAACGTAGTGTGAAAATGTGTGTATGTGTGTGTGTGTGTGTGTATGTGTGTGTGTAGTAAAGCAACTCTTTGTATTTGTTGTACTGTAGAATACTCCCAACCAGAGGCTAAAAATTCAGTCTTATTTTCAGTCACCTGCCAACAATTTCTTTTCTACTTGCTTAGCTAATACAAGGAAACAAATAAAGGAAGATAAGCATCAAATTTGCTGGCTATCGAGTTTGTTCATAAGGGAATTTGAGGAATTATTTGCCCTTTAAAGAAAGGGAAAATCTAGCTGGAAGCAATGAAGGTGAGCTCAACCAAAGACAGAAGGGAACTAGCCAAAATAACTTCAAGAAAAAAACAATCTCCAAGTTCCAAGTAACCAAAGGAACTAAAGTTAAATAATGGCAACAACTGCTACTTAGAAAATAGAATATTCTCTGTAATTGCAAGCAATAAATTAGCTACTCTGGTTAGCAAAAGGGTCACAAAGCCTATGATTGGATGAAATTGGTAACTAGAAATACTATGAATAATGGAAGTCAGGCCAGGACACTTTAACGTAATGAAAAATGTTAGCATTAACAAGAAACAAATTTAGGAATGCTTCAGAAGAAAGACAAACACAGACACACAGAAAAATAAGTAGATTTTTCCCCATTGTTTAGGACAAACAGTAAAGAAGTTGCTGGCTATTAATTAAGAAGAAGACTGCATCTGAGAGGATTAAGTTAAATACCACCATGTGAATAATGAACCCCAGATAGGGTAATGTTATGTAATAGTCAAGTCCCTCTGCTTTGATTTTAAACAATGTAGATTTTTTTTACAACAGTATAAAACAAAGCCCATGTATAATCTGTGTGACATATATGTTCTGACAAAATTAGATACAAGTAACATCGTTTAAGTTAGGAAAGATGAAAATATTTTATACTTGAAAAGTAATGCATCTTGTTTCACTTAATTATTTGTAAATCATTCTCTTTAATAGAGTTGTAGAAAAACAAAAATTCTCAAGCTGTTTTATACAACAAACAAAATTTATTTAAGTGATATTACAACAAATATCTAGTAAAACCTATAATTCCATATTACTTTACACCACACAATAGAAGCACAAAAAAGAATATTTCAAATTGTCCATATTAAAGCTGCTTCTATGAAAATGTTTCACTTAAAACTGCAACATAGCAGAAACCCATGTACAGTTTGACTGTATCTTTCACAAAGACACAGCATCATTTACAATGGTGATTCATTGTTCAGTTAAATAAGCTTATAGCCATAAATGAAATAAACTTTATCTTACTCTATCAACTTATCTCCCAGGTAGCTTTCTGATAATATCTTGCAACTCCTGTGCAAAGTAAGGGGAAAGAACTCTCTCTTAAAAGAAGCACTCTCCTAGCAAGAGAATCCATTGAAGCAAGCTCTTCTGTATAATTAATGTCGAAAAGATAACCTAGCAGAGAAAATCTTTGATGTTATTAGCTCTTTATGTTTCGAATCCATCTTCTTAGACAGTACACTATTAGATGAAATCAGTGTCTTCTATCATGTATCCTGCCTGCTTACCTTTCGTGCTAGGAATCTCAGAATTTCTGAGTAGAATTGAAAGCATACATTCTTGTGGCCTGGAGAGTATCACACTAAATTAAAAAAAAAGTTTCTACTTTTAGTTCAGAAAGTGAAGTTAGATCCTATTATGGTTATTTTCAGGCCAAATGGGAAATGTAACTAAATGGCAGAAATGGAAATGTAAACTAATCACTATAAAATTGGAGTATCTTGGTTCCTTTATTTGAATAGAATCATCATACTCAGAATTGGAGGGCAGAATCCCATACAAAGTGGAGAGCAATTAACTTAATAATGTTCTATTTAATAAATAAACCATTGATAAGTAGCCAATGAAATTTTTATAGTTATAATGATTTAGAACATTCTTTGTTTCTTGAAAAGTGAATTGTTATTTTAAGCTCCCACATATATCAAATAAAATAGTTGTAGAAGGCCAAGTTGAATTTAATTTTTTATTTATTCTGAGGGTGATGAAAAGCACCATGTATTTAATGATCAAGATATAATTCCCATAGCATACAATTTACCTATTTAAAACTGATAATTTATTTGCTTTAATATATTAATAGGATTGTGAAATTATCCATAATATCAATTGTATGATTTTTTCATCACCCTGTAGACACTAACCATTTTTCCTCAGTTTTCCCCACTACTATAAGCCACACTAATACCTTACTTTCTATCTCTTTAGATCTGCCTGTGTTGCATATTTTTCAATAAGTAGAACATACAGTTTATGCTGTAAAAAATTTCCAAGACTGATTCACATGGTAACATGTATCAGTAGTTTACTCTTTGTGTGTGTGTGTGTGTGTGTGTGTGTGTGTGTGTGTGTGTGTGCATATGTGAGTGTGTGTGTTTGAACTGAGGCACTGGAGCTATCCCTGGGTTTTTTTTATTGTCAAGATGATGTACAAAGGGGTTACGGTTACATAAGTGACTTGTCAAACTTGTTACCCCATCCCTCATTTTTCTCCTACTTTCCCTCCCTGGCTTTTTTGTTCAAGACCAGTGCTCTACTATGTGACCCACAGCTGCACTTCCAGATTTTTGGTAGTTAATTGGGCATAAAAGTCTCATGATTTTTCTGTACTTTAAACCATGATCTCAGACTTCAGCCGTATTACAGGCATGAGCCACTGGCACCTGGCTACTGCATACTTTTTATTGTTAAATATTTTACTCTGCTTGTATTCATGAACCAGTTGATAGGTGTGTGAGTTGTTTCTATATTATACAGGTTATTTTTAATTGATTTTTCTCTCTTCCCCTCCTTCATGTGCCCATTGTTGGGCTGGAATTTAGGGCTTAGGTGCCATCCCTGAGCTTTTTTACTCAAGGCCATTACTCTACCATTGAGCCACAGCTCTACTTCTGACTTTTTTTTGTTGGTTAATTGGAAATAAAGAGTCTCACAGACTTTCCTGCCCAGGCTGGCTGGAACTGCAAGCTCAGATCTCAGACTTTTTGAGTAACTAGGATTACAGGAATGAGCCATGGAACCAGGCAATTTTTTTTGTGGGTGGGGGTCCAGTCGTGGGGCCTGAACCCTGGGCCTGGGCACTGTCCCTCAGCTCTTCAGCTCAAGGCTAGGGCTCTACCACTTGAGCCACAGCGCCACTTCCGGCTTTTTTTCTTATGTGGTGCTGAAGAATCGAACCCAGGGCCTCATGCATGCAAGGCAAGCACTCTACCACTGAGCCACCTTCCCAGACCAAGCCAGGCAATTTTTTTTTTAATTGTTTTTTTTTTTTAATTTTATTTTATTTTATTTGTGAACAAACTGTACAGAGGGGTTACAATTGCATGGGCAGGATAATGCGTACATTTCTTACCAAGCATTGCAGCCTCCTCCTTTGTTTACCCTTCACATCACTTCCCAGCCTCCCCCCTCCCCCCCATCCCAATCCTTCTCCTTCCCCCCTCCCCCCTCCCCCCCCCACCGACGTTGTAAAGTTCGTTTTGGACATGACAACTTGTACGTCTCATTGTTGCATCAGATCCACCTGTATCCTTAAACAACTGGTTTTTCCCCATCTCCTCCACAAGTTATACTGACATCAAATATAGTGATAGCAGGGGTTATACTGTGGGAAGCCAGGCAATTTTTAATTGATCATTTAAAAAATATTTTTGTTACCAACATTCGAAGATACAAAATGTGTTTATTAATTTCTAATTCACTTGGTTATGATTTTTTGAGCCATAAAGTCAAAACTATATTGGCAACACTATGATAATATCTGCCTTTTTGCACTAGGCTGGGATTTGTGCTAATTGTACAAAGTTCGAATGGTCAAAAGCATGGAAATCTTAACATGAACCAAGGTAACCAAATTGTACTATTGTTTTCAGCCATAGGCACTCACACGAGAAAGAAGGTAACCTGTTTTATAAAAAAAAAAAATGCTTGTAGTGAAGCACTTTAATTTGAGCACATTTGAATCTATGATTGCACCTTCTCAGACTCAACAGGTATGAGAAAAGAATGAAGCAGGATAGGACAGCAGTGGAACCAGAAATGACATTGATGATAAAGGCTTGTATGTATTCTGAACAGTGAGGTTCTATACCTGGAATCATTCAGACTGAGCCAAAACTGAGGTGATAGTGCTAAACTCTCACTGGATTCTGGCTGACTGTGAAGGTGTCCTGACCTTGGGTGATAGGACTTTCTATAGCCAACAGCATTTCTACACATGAAAATGGCAAAGGAGGGCCTCCAAAAGTAATTATAAACCCTATTGAGAATGCCTTTATGACTTGCTCCAACCTTGTTTTGGGGAAAATTAGGCAAGATTCATAAAACTCTATGAATAAGTCACAGTTTTCATAGGTATTTTCTTTTATAATCCTCACAGTAACTTACAGGGAAATGTGAGTATAGTTATTTTCCTCTATCTGGAAGAGAGTAAATTAAATGATGATATTTAATAACCAGTAGGTGGTAGAGTTGGGATTTGCCCCCAAACAATCTAATTAGAGAACTTGTATCCTAATCTATTGGAATTGTTGGACAAAAATCTAGCTAATACCAGCACAACTATGTTTATTGCAGCATTATTTACCATAGCTAAGATATGGAACCAACCCAGATGCCCCTCAGTAGATGAATGGATCAAGAAAATGTGGTATATTTACACAATGGAATTCTATGTCTCCATCAGAAAGAATGACATTGCCCCATTTGTTAGGAAATGGAAAAACTTGGAAAAAATTATAGTAAGTGAAGTAAGCCAAGCCCAAAGAAACATAGGTCCCATGGTTTCCCTTATTTGCAATATCTAGTATATGTATGAGTCAAGCGGAAAAGGTCAGATAATGTGATGTCAGGAAAATGAACCCTTAGATATGTATTTTAATGTTTTTCTTTCATGCATGTGTTTCTAATGCATTTATCAGATGATTTCTTTGTTGCTTTGTATGTCCCTCCCCCACAGTATAACCCCTGCTATCACTATATTTGATGTCAGTATAACTTGTGGAGGAGATGGGGAAAAACCAGTTGTTTAAGGATACAGGTGGATCTGATGCAACAATGAGACGTACAAGTTGTCATGTCCAAAACGAACTTTACAACGTCGGTGGGGGGGGGAGGGGGGAGGGGGGAAGGAGAAGGATTGGGATGGGGGGGAGGGGGGAGGCTGGGAAGTGATGTGAAGGGTAAACAAAGGAGGAGGCTGCAATGCTTGGTAAGAAATGTACGCATTATCCTGCCCATGCAATTGTAACCCCTCTGTACAGTATTTTCACAAATAAAAAAAAAACAAAGGAGGGGATAACAATGCTCAATAGGAAATGGACTCATTATCTTGCTCATGTAACTGTAACCCCTCTGTACAGTATCTTAACAATAAATATAGATATTTAATTTTTTAAAAAAAATCTAGCTAAATTGTCCTCAACATGGGCAACTTTGGCATAATGAGCCATAGCCTAAAAGAATTCTGAGACTATCACATCAAAACCAGAACACTCTGGAAGAACTAAAGAAGCAGGACCCATTGATCTTTGTCTGGCTGAGAGAAATAGCACCATTTTTTATGAATGGGGTATTGCACAAATTTGTTATCTAGAAACAAAGCAACTTTCTTCTTCAAATAAAGTCTATATTTATCTTTCTAAAGTCTTTGTCAACTCTCCTTAAACTTAGTTTAGTCCATCTAGGTTTCCTTGAATACGACCAGTGGTTAATGAATGGTGACAGAATTAAATAACTTTTGATAATTTCGTTAAGTGTACTAATTGCTACTGCTATATTATTCCCATTGTATTGTATAAAATAGGCTGTTTTCCTTTCTTAAGGCTGGGTACAAGTATTATGCTATTAATGTAGCTGCTCTATTCCAGCATCTGCTATGCTGCCATGTATTGTATAGCACTTGATAAATATTAATTCAAATTGCATTGAATTGTTTATAAAGGGAGGAGAGAAGTACGAGAGCACTGTGATTTAATATCTTTGGGCTTCCTTCTGGAAATTAATCAAAAGGAAACTGTGAATTTTTTTATGACATATGTTTGCTTCCCAGAAAGGCAGATTCAAATGAAAGAGAATGAATGTGGCATATTTACACACTATCTCAGAAATAAGTAGCTAAAATTCTGTTTGTCTTTACACATGCTCTTTCTTTGCTCTCAACCTGACTGCTGAGAAACATGGGTTTTACCCTCTAACTGACAGAAAGGGTGAAGTTGATTGGCATGGGTTTCAGGAAGCTGTACATAATTGTGTCTACTATACTGCAAACTGCAGAGCTGCATCAGGCCCTCCCTCAAATCCTAGAGCACAGTATCCACCAGATTGGAGCTGTCACTGGCACGGCACATTATCTCTGTAGTAATACATGCTCTGTTCAATGAGTTTCCAGGCTTGACCCGGTGAGTTATTCCTAGACACTTTTACGTTTCATATTTCTTTATCTTGTACTTGGTCTAAGCTTAGGACAAATGTAGGATCTGAGTGCCTTGCTGTCCTAAAGCTACCATGTTATCTAATACATTTTTCTGTTTTAATAAATATACTAGATAATTCTAAAACCAATTTCACCCTGTCACTTGAGAAAAGCCTTTAATGACCATCAGTGATAGAACAAGATGCAATGTTTTCAGTGTATGTGAAGACATGATACTTACTCTACCCTTGTATCTTTTATCTTTTAGTCTTTTAACTTCATTTTGTTTCAAAGTTTTGTGTGTGTTCAAATATCCCCTACAATTGGCAATAACTAATGCATTCTTATATAGTGACCTTTCTCAGGAGTCCTATTCTAGTCTTTTGTGACTTGAGTTCTTACAAGTAACATCTCTCTTTTTTGTTGTTGTTGTTCTTGGGGCTTGAACTCTGGGCCTGGGCTGTGTCCCTTAGCTCTTTAGCTCAAAGCTAGTGCTCTACCACTGGAACCACAATAACACTTCCAGTTTTTTGGTCACTTATTGGAGCTAAGAGTTCCATGGCCTTTCCTGCCCGGGCTGGCTTTGAACCCCGATTCTCAGATCTCAGCCTTCTGAGTAGCAAGGATTACAGGCGTGAGTTACCGGTGCCCAGCAAAAACGTCATTTTTCGTAGTTTATTTATATGGTCTTGAATGTATGCTAATTTGAATAGAAAATGCAAGGAGTTATTCGAATAATGCAGGAGTGAAATACAGGTGACATGAACCAAGTCACCAGTTAAATTCAATTTTATTATCCAAAACTATCAGAGCTGCTGTACAACAGGAACTAACTAGGTAGATATATTCTGTAGTGAGCTGAATTGAATTCATTCACTTTTCTTTAAGAAAAATGAAGCTGCTCAAACTTTCAGTAAGTACTAATATATTGTCTTGAGTCACTTTCCATGGAGACTTAACTTTATGCTAGGAAATTCTCTGAGAATAATTGGGAGTAAACAGAAGTTCTGAAGTATTCACTATATTTGGAACCATTTCCATGCTTGATGGCAAGTTTCTGTGCCTGATGTTTTTGCTATAAATTAAAGAAAGGGCAATAAATATGTTATAACATTTGTTAATGTCTTTCTACATCTTCACCATAGGAGTACACTGATGTTCACCTTACCAACCAAATTGCCTGAGAAACTATGAAAGATCTGAACACCATAATAAGAAAAACTATCACTGTATTCAAGCCCTTGCATAAAAATATGAAATTCTCCATATAAAATAGATATTCAAGAATTTAACTATGAGTGTTAAGTAATACTATATTCAGAAGGTAAGCTGGGTAGTCTTGAATAAGATTAAAGGAAATTACTCATTCCTCATTCAAAATGTATTTATAGAGGACACAGCTACAATACTGTGTCCTGGTATCTAACACTAAAAGATTAACTTCAAAAGATTTTTCACAGAAAAATGGTGCTCACAGAATTGGCTACACACATGCAGAAAACTCAAGTTAGAGCCTGCACCAAAATCAAGTCCAAATGGATCAAAGACCTCAATGTAAGAACAGATACATTGAAAATATTACAGAAAGGGAGAGGGGAAACAGTAGGACTTCTTGGCAGAGGTTGAAACTTCCTAAGTAAAGATCCAGAAACACAGCAAGTTAAAGAAAGGCTGGATAAATGGGATTGCATGAAATTGCAGAGCTTCTGCTTGGTGAATGACATAGCAAGCAAGATCAATAGAAAGCCCACAGATTGGGAGAAGATCTTCACTAACCATACAACTGACAAGGGTTTCATATCTAAAATATACTTAGAACTCAAAAAATGAAGTCCCTCAAAACAACAAATCCTTAAAGAAACAACTGCCTTATTAATAAGTGGGCAAAAGACTTAAATAGAGACTTCTCTGAAGAGGACATAAAAATGGCCAATAGACACATGAAGAAATGTTCAACCTCTCTAACCATAAGAGAAATGCAAATCAAAACAACATTGAGATTCTACCTCACCCCAGTTAGAAAGGCTATAATCAAGAAATCTAATAACAACAGATGTTGGAGGGAATGTGGACAGAGGGAATCCTACTGCATTGTTGGTGGGAGTGTAAACTGTTCAACCACCTTGGAAAGCAGTATGGAGGTTCCTCAAAAGACTCCACATAGAGCTCCCCTATGACCCAGCAATCCCACTTTTGGGCATTTACCCAAATGATCACAAACTAAAGCTACCAGCACAACTATGTTTATTGGTGCATTATTCACCATAGCTAAGATATGGACCCAATCTAGATTTTCCTTAGTAGATGAATGGATCAAGAAAATGTTATATATATATATATATATATATATATATATATATAATTCTATGCCACCATCAGAAAGAATGACACCGCCCCATTTGTTAGGAAATGGAAATAGTTGGAAAAATTTGTATTAAGTGAAGTAAGCCAGGCCCAAAGAAATATAGGTCCCATGGTTTTCCTTTTCTGCAATAACTAGTATATGTCTAACACAAGCAGAAAAGTTCAAAAGCTATGCACCTATGACCATATAAGATGATGTTAAGCAAAATAAGCCCCAACACAGGGCCCAAGAGGTTTTATCTTTATTGCTGTTGTTTTTAATGTACATTTTCATTTGATTCCAGTGTCCGGCATCTTGTATATACATTTTTCTGATTTGGGTAGGGGAAGAGAAATAACAAAATGGTGCAATCAGGATACAGGTCGATCCATTGTAATAATGAGATGTACAAGACTCTATGTTGAAAACAAACTTTACAACTTGGGGTGGACAGGGACAAATGAGGGAGGTGGGAAGGTAAGGGATGGTAGGGGAAAAACAAAGGAGGGTTTGGAAGGTTTTTTGTTTTTTGTTTTGGCCGGTCATGGGGCCTGAACTCTGGGCCTGGGCACTGTCCCTCACCTCTTCAGCTCAAGGCTAGTGCTCTACCACTCAAGCTATAGCACCACTTCTGGCTTTTTCTGCTTATGTGGTGCTGAAGAATCGAACCCACGGCCTCATGCATGCAAGGCAAGCACTTTACCACTGAGCCACCTAAATGTCTGAGTCAAGCAGAAATGGTCAGATAAGTTTATTTTAAGCGAAATGAGCCCCAAGTTAAGGACTCAAATGTTTTTTTTTCTTTCTTACTATTGTATCTAACATATTTATAAGATTCTTTTTATTGCTTTGTATGTCCCTCCCCCACAGTATAACCCCTGTTTTCACTGTATTTGATGTTGATATAATTTGTGGAGGGGAAGGGAAAAACAAATTGTTTAAATAAGGATACAGATGGATCCATTGCACCAATGAGATGTACAAGATGTTATGTCAAAAATGAACTTTACAACTTTGGAATGTGATGTGGGGGGAGAGAGGGAGATGGGAAGGGATGGGAAGGGGAAACAAAGGAGGAGGCAACAATGCTTGATAAGAAATGTACTCATTACCTTGCCCATGTAATTGTAACCCCTGTGTATGGTATTTTCACAATAAAAAAGAAAAAGAACAACAAAACAAAACAAAACAAAAATAAAACAAAACAAAGGAGGGGGTAACAATGCTAGATAGGAAATGTACTCATTCCCTTACTCATGTAACTGTAACCCCTCTTTACAGTCTCTTTATAATAAAATACTTATTAAAAAGAAATAAGAATGGTCAATATACTTGTGAAGAAATGTTCAACATCTCTGTCTATGAAAGAAATACAAATCAAGACAACATTGAGATTCCACCTCACGCTAGTCAGAATGGCCATTATCAAGAAAACTAGTAATAACAGATGCTGTTGGTGGGAATGTAAGCTTGTTCATTCACTCTGGAAAGCAATATGGAGGTTCCTTAAAAGAATACAAATTGTTTAAATAGGGATACAGGTGGACCCATTGCACCAATGAAATGTACAAGATGTTATGTCGAAAATGAACTTTACAACTTTGGTGTGGGGGTGGAGTGGGGGGGTGGTGGTGGTGGTGAGGGGAAGCAAAGGAGGAGGCAACAATGTTTGATAAGAAATGCACTCATTACCTTGTCCTGTGATTGTAACCCCTCTGTATGGTATTTACAATAAAAAATAATATACATATAGCTTCCCTATCACACATCAATCCCAATGCTGGACATTTACCCACCTGACCACAAATCAGTCTAGACTAAAGCCACCAGCACAACCACATTCATTGCAGTATTGTTTACCATAGCTAAGATATGGAATCAACCCAGATGCCCCTCAGTAGATGAATGGATCAAGAAAATGTGGTATAAATGTGGAATTCTCTGCTTCCATTAGAAAGAATGACATCATCCCATTCATAAGGAAATGGAAAGACTTGGAAAACTACTAAGTCAAGTAAGCCTGACCCAAAGACACATAGGATTCATGGTTTCATTTGCAATAAAATAACTAGACTATGTCTAGGATATTCTCAGCAGAGGACCATAATATTTCAATAGCGATGTGCAAATGACCATATGAAATGATGCTTATCAAAATGAACTCCAAAAAATGAAAACAAGAGAATGTTTTTATTTTATTTTCATTTTTTCCCAGGATCTTATCTTTTTATTTTATGTTGTGATTTTGTTTTACTTCAATACATTATTAATTTTAATAAGTTTTTTTATTGTGAAAATACTGTACAGAGGGGTTATAGTTACATGAACAAAGTAATGAGTACATTTCTTATTAAGCATTGTTGCCTCCTCCTTTGTTTTTCCCCTACCATCCTTTCCCTCCCACCTCTACAACTACACTCTCCTCACCCCCCACCCTTACTTAAATTGTAAAGTTAGTTTTTCAACAAAATGTCTTGTACATCTCATTGTTACAATGGGGCCACCTTTATCCCTATTTAAACATTTTGTTTTTTCCCTTCTCCTCCCCAAATTATGCCAACATCAAATACAGTGACAACAGGGGTTATATTGTGGAGGAGGGACATACAAAGCAACAAAAACATCATATGATACCTTATAAATACGTTAGAAACAATAGCAAGAAAGAAAAAAACACTGTTTAAGTTCTTTCTTTTGTTTTATTTCCTCATGTCACTGTTTTTTATTTTTTTTAAATTTCTGTAACCCTTGTCTTGTTATAAGTTTATCTGATTTGAGGGAGGGAAGGGGAATCACAGAAATGGCTAAACCAAAGCAACTGCAATACTCAGTAGACACTATGGTGGAAATGAACTTTTCAACTTGGGGAGGAGGGGTGTTGGGAGGAGAAAAATGGGAGAAAATGAAGGAGGAGGTAACACTGTTCAAAAAGTAATGTACTCATTACCTGACTTCTGTAAGTGAAACCCCTTTGTACACCACCTTTACCATAAAATTTAAATTAAAAAATGATTTCTTTTAGTGGAGGATTAGTGGCTCATGCTTGTAATTCTAGGTACTCAGGAAGCTGAGATTTGAACTAAAGAACTCTAGGACAGTAGACAGCGCCTAGACTTTGGTTATAGTCCCCTGTGCAAAAAAAAAAAAAAAAGATTCCTGGCAAATCTGGTACAATAAAAACTACTGGATAATGACAGAGTAAGAAGAAATGGGGGAGAAAATTCAATGTATGTCTTACAAAACTTAACAGAAGTGAGGGAAGGGGTGGGTTGGGCAGGATGGGTGAGCATGCTGGAAGGGTTGGCATGGCTCAAGATGAATTTTATTGGTAAGACCTAAAATGAAGCAATGAAAATTGAATACATGGGTACATCAGGAGAGTTTTCTCATTACACTAATCACAAATTCTAAGAAACAGTACCAGCCTTTCAAAGCACAATGACAAAAACAGGAGGCTGAGATGAAGTTTGGTACGATTTTGACATGAAGGGGAAAGATGGTTGTGCAGGAAATATGTTTTATTAAGTAGTTGCTAAAACGTTGTAAGCTTGATTCTGGGTTGCTAGCATCTTCTCTGAGAAAATGAGATGTTGTCAGAAATACAAAGAATTCATAAGAGACAAAAAGACGGGCATCTAGGAAGAGCCTAGCCAGAAGAGCTTGTTTCTACTTTCAAATTGTCCCTTGGTCTAAAAAATCTCTATCCATACCACCATACTTTTCTTCTGCTACCTGTGAGTTCACTATTAAAATCTTATTTGTATATGCGAATGCATATAAGTGACACACTGAAGAACAAGGGTGATATTTGAAGGATATATTACTAATATCAGTTGGATTAACCATATACCCAGATAAGTTTTGAAAATACAGATTAAATGTCCTGGTATGATGTAGAGAAAGGTCTAGCCTCAGGGTAAAGGAGGAAGATATCATGTACTACTCTATGTGGTTTTATATCAGTAGAAGTTGACCATTTGAGAATCTGGGAAATGAATATAAAGAAGCAGATAACAAAGAAAATAGCCTTTAAGAATTTTTTTTTTGCTTAGGGCAAATCATGTAGAGGGGAAGGAAACCCTCTATTCCCATTTTTGAAAGAAATTCCTATTGGACAGAAGATTTTATTGAAAACTGCATTCTTTAGCTGTTAAACCTTTAGATGTTAAGCTTTTGTTAAAAAGGTTTTTTTTTTTTTATGGGCCTGCCTTGGGACTAACGTGGTATCTTGAAAAGAAATATTTATGGGAAAATGAGTTCTGGACAAGTGATTTGTATATAATTTTATGTTTACTTCTATAAATTAAAAAGTTAAAAATTCATTTCTTATACATTTCTAAATCATAAGATTGACCATACTATAACTTTTTTTTAAACATACTGTTGACTTTGAAAAAGATAGAGTTTGGACTACTGATAGATTTGAAAAGTCCAAGTCATTCTTGTTTTAAAATAACAGTCAGATAAAATAATAGTCAATATCTCCGTTTTACTGAAAAGTGTCATGGTTATTGTAGACTCCTTGGTTGAAAATTTTTAAATTTTTAAAAAATTTTTATTTTTACTTTTTTAGCTGTAAAAGTACTGTACAGAGGGTTACAGTTACATGAGTAAGGTAATGAGTACATTGTTATTATAATTTCATGTAATCTATATGGAGTTTGAATTTGAGCTAGGCACAATAACATTTTTAGTTATAATTGGAGAAGACACCAAGAAAGGAATTAGAAATTTCAATCAGAAACTAAAAATGTCATTTCTGATATGCCTAAAAATAATCTAGGCAGAAAATAAGCAGATATGGATTTGTGAAAAATGTTATTGGGATTCAGAATTACATTTTAAGAGCTTAAGATGAATCTGAGTATAATATGCCATACGCTTAGAAAGCTTACTACTAAACATTTTTCTTTTCTTTTACATTTTTTTAAATGGCTTAGGTTTGTATGGAGGCAATCTACACTCTCTAAAATGCACTGCATTTATAAAAAGCCAAGAAAATTTGAAGGTTTTTAGGAGGAGATGATAATTAGTGTACCCATGAAAAGTTTTGTAGAATATGTCTGCTCAGGTCTGCATATGTCTCTTACAAAATCCCTTTAGGATTGCAATTCTGGCTTTCAGGCATGGCTGAGCAACCCTAATTTAGGCTTCCATATTTAATTCTTTAAATTAAAACTGTTGTAGGCAGCCTAAATACACAGAGAGAGGCAACCATACCAGAGTGTAGGAAATGCATAGAATCACTCTACAGCTATCAATTTAGTTATAAAGTACATGACAATAGAAAATCAGTAGAAAGCTTTTTATCCAAGAGGATAATTAAAAAGAATTTTATAATGCAATTTCTTGATAAAAGGTGCTTCAAATGATATTGCACATTAAGGTACTAAATCATTAAAGAGATAAATTGATAGATATTGATACTCTAGGTTTTAATTTAAAAATAAAAGTTCACATATTTATGGATTCTCACTGAAACTCATTTTTTATAATTAATGTATACTAATATAGAGAAACTAATTAAAAATAGACTAAGTTTTCTCAAGGAAAATATTGATACATTCCCTGTAACCAAGAAGCTAAACCATGTTTATACTTAGTTATAAGAGTACTATGATTTCAGTGAAAACAGGGGTTATACTGTGGGGAAGGGACATACAAAGCAACAAAGAAATCATCTTATGAATATGTTAGAAACAATAGCAAGAAAGAAAAACCATTTGAGTTCTTATCTTGGGGTTCATTTTGCCTAACATCAACATATCTGACCATTTCTGCTTGTCTCAGACATATAATTTGTGGATGGGAAGGGAAAAAAAACAAATTGTTTAAATAGGGATACAGGTGGACCCATTGCAACAATGAGATGTACAAGATGTTATGTCGAAAATCGAACTTTACAACTTTGGCAGGGGGCTGTGGGGGGATGGGAGCGCAGGGATGGGAAGGGGAAATAAAAGAGGAGGCAACAATGCTTGATAAGAAATGTACTCATTACCTTACTCATGTAATTGTAATCCCTCTGAATGGTATTTTCACAATAAAAAAGTTATTAAAAATAAGTAGACAAATGAAAAAAGAGTACTATGATTTCAAATATTTGAGTGTTTAGTATCTCACTAGCTTTAGATGTGTGTGTGTGCACATGCGTGCGCCCACTAGTAATGGAAATTGAGCTTTGCTTTGTTTTGCTTACTTATAGCTAGTGCTTTACCACTTAAGCCACACCTTTTTATGTTGGTTAATTTGAAATAAGAGTTTTTTTTTTTTAAAGATTTCTGCCAGGCTGCCTTTGAACCATGTTCTCAGATTTCAGTCACTTAAGTGGCTAGGATTATAGGCATGAGCTTCCAATGTCTGGCTTATTTAATTTATTATTAAGTTTCAAGTGTCATAGTAACTAATAACATTACTTAGTGTTAATTTTTTTCATATTTTTTCCATAAAAATTAACATGTGAATAAACTATAATCTTAAAACTTAAACAGTACAGGTGAGTAAATGCAATTTTATTTTTTCCCTGGTTGAACATGAAATGAATGTGATTTAGATTAAGTTCACTTTTATACCTTGGCATGAATAGAATCCTCTTTGTACAATTTACAAGAAAAGTGTGCTAATAAAATTCAGCTTTAATTATTAATAGATAATGAGCATAAGGTAAAGTGCCATCTTTACTAGATTTGTATTTTCACTACATAAATATTTAAAAGATCCTTTTAATGTTTTAAATTAATATTTGCCTTGCATTTGTTCAAGGAACTCTTCAAACGAATCACATTGTTTTTGAAATGCTGATATAAAGTTATATGTATTATTAAATATTCCTATTCCTGAAGTATATCTACACTTTTAAAAATAGCAAACAGCTATTTTTAGTCACTTGATTAAAAAGACTAGGATGCAATAAGAAAATCCTTATTTACCTGTCCTGAAATATAGCATAATACTGGATGACACTGCATGTATGTCCTTATATGAGAGACATCATTCTAGGTGTTTTATTGCTGGTAGTCAGGGCATCATATAACACATTCACCTAAGAAAGTTCTTATTAATTGCTTACTATTGACATTAATGTTCTTGAATCCTTTCCTTTACATACTTTCTCTAATTTACTAGAAATTCCTATTCGTTCTACTTTAAAAATGCCTGACAATTTCCATCAATTCCACTGTAACTATCCTTGAAGCCATAATCATCTCTAAGCTAGATGTCTGCAAAACCCTTATTTTTCTGCACATATTTGTCCTTTATTGTACCCTTTCCAGAGTGATCCTTTTAGAATATATTTTCATAATCACTTTATACCTGTATTGCAAACTCTACAGTGGCTTCCTGTATGATTCAGAGAAAAGTCAAAGTCATCATAAAAATGTACAGGACCCTATTTCATCTGCTTATTAGATTCAAATGGGGAAACATTTGACACACATTGCTCTATTTGTTCTAAGTGATTCTAATTTAATTGGTCTAGAGTCCAGCCTACAAGTTGGGGTTGTTAAAAGAATTTCAAGTTGAATGAATGTGTATACAGCCAGATTTGAGAATACAGTTTTTCAAAATTTGCATCCCTTTTTGCCCTTATTAAATATTTGACTTCCTTTTACCCTTTTCACTTTCTAAATTATACTATAGATCAATAATAAGGAGACTATATATTTTATTTTATTTTTACAGTTGAGGAAAGGTTCATGTTTAATTGTTGTGAAGTGACCACAGTGCAAAAATTGTCACTGTCTTAGAAAAAAACAAAGTATAGGATCACAAATAAATATAAAGATTGACTTGCAGTTTACTTAGAAACAAATGCTTCTGCATTTGGACATGTCAGGACATTGTCATTACTGTTTCTCTTCCCTGGAATATGTTTCCACAGATACTTTGGCTTGTTCCCTCACTATTTTTTTAATGAGTACACAAATGTCACTTTTCAGAGAACTCTTCACTGTTCATTCTCCACATCTCTACTTCTTTCTTTTTCTCCATAAAAGTAGCATCTGATATTATTTTTGATCATTCATGTCTACTCCATTAGATCTTTTGTTCCATTTCCTGGAGTTCATTTCGATAAATATTATTGTATATGATCAGAGGCACATAGGCGTATGTCTTGTGTTCTTCCTCTAAGAATATTCCTCCCATCAGATTTCTAATTTCTGTTTTGCTCTAGTCTGTGTAGAGCCTGGCCAATTCCTGTCTGTCGATATGTTTATATATATATGTAGAGATACAAATGAATAATACACCCACTGTTTGACAGTGGACAAATTACATAACTTCTTTTGTCCCAGTATTGCCATTTGTAAAATGAAGATGATGGTGGTGATAATAATAATAATAATATTTAAAATTGTAATAGGTAAGTTAATTCATGACATTGGAAAAATGCCAAGCTCAGGAAGCATGTACAAATGTTAGTTGCATTAGTTAATGAAATCTATTAGAATTTTTTACTTTAGCTAGTGACACCTGGTCATTGTCATCTCTGAAAGAAACTCACTTCGAAAAATTTAGGCATTGGTTTAGTGTTGTGTTGGTAAGTTGTTTTTGGTTTCTTCAGAGAAAAGAAAAACACAATGTCTACCTTGCAGCATTTGCCCATTTCTTTGCCCTAAATCCCATCTTGGCCAATTTTAAGCTACTAAGAATTTAACAACCATCTCATAAAATTCTGAACTAACAATCATGTCTTGTTAAATGGCCTTATCTGAGTTCTGCACATTGTCAATGCCCTACTCTCTGTCTACATGCTTCCATTTTATCCTATCCTCATATGTAACTATACTTCTCTCTTTTTCTTAACCCAATAAGGACTTCTATGTATAAAACATCATTCTCATCAGGATCTGTCTTTCTTCAACCAACCTGTTACTTACCTTTCTTCAATTGACTTATCTAAGAGTTACTTTTACTATGATCCAGTTCTTGTTAGCATCCTTGACTTAATGTTGTACTCATTCTACAAACCGGACTCTATTATCTGAACTGTTACTTTAGCCAAAAGCCCTCTGCCATGCATCTTTGTGTTCTTCAGTATGAATTTAGGTTCAACATGCTAGTTATTTTCTCCAAGACTGACGATGATGACTGGGGAGGTTTGGAAGAAGAATACATATATACAACTAATCAACTAAGATGGATAGAAGATTCTCTCCTTGACCAACTCTATACAACTACTTTTTTCTAAAATTCTTCCTAGGAAATATCATGTCTCGACTTTTAAAAATAATCACCTTTATGCTCTTTAATATCAGTTAAGATTTTTCTGCTGAGCCTTTCTGATTGCTGTCTGGACATTTCACTGAATGGCCATAGATGTCTCATGATGATCTAACTTGGCTCTTCATTTCTCCCTAACTCCCAATCCATCCCAATCCTCTCTGTATTCTTGTTTCCATAGAGAGCATCACTTTGTGTATTCTCTTCCTTGTCTCAACAATCCTTCCTTGAGCACATTTTGGGCTATGGTTTTTTTGTTCAATCTAATTCTTTTATATTTTTTTGTTATCCTTTACCTGATTTTTTTTTTGTTTTCAGATGCCCACATGACTGGGCTAAATATCTATATCTATCTATATAAATATATCTACATCTATAGCTATATGTCTTTTCTCTCAAGTAAAAACCTTGAGATATGAATAGGAGTCTGAGTTATGAACACAATACACAATCTTGAATAGATATCAGTGGTATTATATTTATGGTGGTACATGATATCTGTCTCAAGAACATGTGACTTTTTATTGGCTTGATACTTAATATTTTTATACAAATGAATTCCTAATATTTGGAGACAAGCAGTTTCCAGGTAAGTGCCACAAAATTATTCATGAAATTCATATGGGTAGTTAGAGACTACACAGGTGAGAGTCAAGGTTATAGTTAAGACACTTGGGTGCATTCCCTTAGAAACATTAGAAATATCTATACATTAGAAATATCTATCATGTTGTGGGCAGCCAGGATGATTCATTCCTCACTAACTTGTACTGCAGTTATTTTAAGGTTAAAAACAAAACACCAGGTACACACAGAGGGCCTTTCTCGCCACCTCTCTCTCTCTTCTCTTTCTTTCTTTCTCTCCCTCCCTTTCTGCCTCCCTGAGTCTCTCACACTTGATCACACTTCCCCATTGCCAGTATTTATCTGGAATATTGCCCCGAGAACCCAAGCAATGAGAGGAATCTGGCACAATGTCACAGCCAGCCACTGTCACCAGCCCTGGATTGCAATCTTGTACTTCATTGTGCTACCACTCCTTCATAATAAAAGAGCAAGTTGAAGTGATTTTCACATAGTGTAGGAGACCACAGGGAAATCTTTACTGCCTCCAGTAAGCACAGAAGGCTGTTAATGAGCCATCGATGGCTCCCCCACCATGCCATGCATTCAGCTACTTTCTTCTCTCTGTGCTCACAGAAGCTGTGATTATCAAATTCTAAAGCAGCAGTTGGAAAAATGACTCCAGTTTTGAGAATTTATAGACTATATACATTTAGATATTTTATTTCTGCTTGCTATGGGGAGTTGAGTGCCTGGTATTGGCATAAAGTTTATAAGGCACTTTGAGTTTCTAGCATAAAAGGGATATGATGACCAAGGAAAGTAAGAATATTGTGAAAGGCCAAGATGGAAATGTTCACTTTATTCTTCATTGATGCGATTTTCCATTTGAGTTTTAATTATGAAATTTTTTAAAGGAGAAATTGTATATAGAGAGAGCCACAGGCCATCAGAAAAGATGGTTGTGGACTTATAAGAAAACGTTGTACACAATTAAAGAGCTCATAATATATGAAATCAGGTGCTACGAGTCAGCGATTTATGAAGTGTCAGGTACTGTTCCACAGACTTTGCTCTAGTCTATTCAATAATTTTAGCAATGAGGTGTATATCTTTGTATTCTGCTTCTATAGAGAGAAATATGTGGTAGACCCAAGGTCAAATACCTCATGACAGAACCAAAAATATAGGTGTTCATATTCTCTAGTAGTAGGAACAGTGCTTTGTCATCAATTAAACAAGTAATTTTTGTACCAGACTCTCTTGTAATATCTTACCTACATAATACATAGAGCTGAAAATGTTTACAAAAATTAAATCATAAAACACACTACTTAAAAAACCTGTTCTGTGTTTGAACTCAGAGAATTATTTGGTAGGCAGGAGTTCTACCACTTGAGCCATCCCCGGCTTTTTGCGGGGAGGGGATTTTGCATTTTTGTCCACAGTGAGCTTTGGCCAATAATTGTTCTACCTATGACTTTCACTTAGGTGGGATTATAGACATATAACAACACTCTAGGCTTTTTTATTTTTCTTGAGATGGGGTAGCTATTTCCCTGACTGGCTTCAAATTGTATTTTTTTTTCAATCTCTGTTTTCTATGTAGCTTGGATTATAGGTGTAAACCAATCTTCCCTGACCTGAAACATGCCATTCAAAAGCAAGTAATAGGATTCTTGCATCTTTCATTTCTAACATATTGCTGTTTCCTCACAACATAGTATAATTACCTAAGCATTCATTTGAATAAAAAGTGTACCTGAAACTAACAGATCTCAGTTTGATTGTCACAGTTACTTTCATGGATGTTCAGCAGCAATTTCTATTGAGTATCTGCTGTATTTTTGTCATTATAGTCTGCTTTGGCAGACTTGGTACAGTCGGTACCAAGACAAGAAAAGAAAAAGAAAACCAGCCTTTCCCAAACATTATTAGATGGTGTTTCATTTTGATATGTATTTGATAAAATGTGTTTATGAATAAACATTATGGAAGGCTTAAGTATCCATTTTTCTCAAGTACCATTGGAGCTTCTGCTAAATTATTTTAAAATAAATGAAAACATTTACAGGTGAAATGAATACAAGGCCAAATAACACATTCAGAAATCGATAAATAAAACAAACAGTTCATGACTCAAACATCTATGAATTTCATTCTGCCTTAAGTAGCACATTCAGTTGAAAGTATGTGCTAAGAAAGTGGTACTGCTGTATAACTATCTAGAGATTTTGCTGAATTGAGCTTCTTTTCTTGGATCTGGGTATCAAGTCCAGTTGCAGTGTAGATATATCATTACTGCAAAATGCTGAGGACAGACGGAAGAAGAGGCCATGAATCCAGAAAAATAAGTAAAAATAAAAGCAAGAGGGAAAGTGAGATGCAAATGAAACGTGTCCAAGTAATGTGGAGGGAAAATGAAGAGACAAAAGAACATTTCATTTAAGATAAAACATCCCAATTTCCAGAATTCCATCCATTCCCTAATACAGAAAAATAGTCATTTCTCTTATAAGGTACAGTTTCAAGAATACAGTGTCATTCAATTGTATGGCCTTCTACAGAAGAAAAATATTTACTGGATTGATAATTTTGTGTTCTTCCAAGCATATGACAGCTTTTAAAATATGACTATGATTTGAAATATGTGTTTGGTCTATTTTCACCTTCTTAGTTTGTATCACAAAACATATAATTTTTATATAAAGTATTCTTTTAAAAAGAAGTCACTTAAAAAGTATTATTTCTTTTATGGCTAGAGATGTTGAACACTTTTTCATGTGTGTATTGGGCATTCTTTTTTCCTTCTCTGAGAAGTCTCTCTTTAAGTTTTTAGTTCCTTTATTGATTGGGTTGTGGAATTTTTGAAGGTTTACTTTTTTGCAGAGGGTTAATTTATTTTTATTTTATTTTTTATTGTGAAAATACTGTACAGAGGGGTTACAATTACATAGGCACGATAATGAGTACATTTCTTATCAAGCATTGTAGGCTCCTCCTTTGTTTCCCCTTCCCATCCCTTCCCATCTTCCTCCCTATCCTCTCCCCCCCCCAACCAAAGTTGTAAAGTTCCTTTTTGACATAAGGACTTGTACATCCCATTGTTGCAATGGGTCCACCTGTATCCCTATTTAAACGATTTGTTTTTCCCCTTCCCCTCCACAAATTATACCGACATGAAATACAGCGAGAGCAGGGGTTATACTGTGCGGGAGGGATAGAGGGTTAATTCTTTTGAGTTCTAGGTATATTTTGAGATTCTACCTCACACCAATTAGAATGGCCATTATCAGTAAAACTAATAATAACAAATGTTGGTAGGATGTGGCCAAATGATACTCCAAAGTTGGTGAGAATGTAAACTTGTTTAACCACTCTGGAAAGCAGTAGGGAGGTTCCTTAAGACTAAACATAGAGCTTCCCTATGATCCAGCAATCCCACACCTGGGCATTTAACTGATGGACCACAAATCAGGCCAAACTAAAGCTACCAGTACAATATTCATTGCAGTATTGTTTACCATAGCCAATACGTGGAATCAACCTGGATGTCCATCAAGAAAATATGGACCCATTGCAACAATGAGAAGTACAAGTTGTCATGTCAAAAACGAACTTTACAACAAAAGAGGAGGCTACAATGCTTGATAAGAAATGTACTCACTATCTTGCCCATGTAATTGTAACCCCTCTGTACAGTATTTTCACCATAAAAAAATTTAAAAAAATAAAAATTAAAAAATAAAAAAATTAAAAATAAAATGAAATAGAAAATCTTAGAAAATTATGTTAAGAAAAGTAAGCCAGAGCCAAAGAAACATAGACTGCATAGTTTCCTTCATTTATGGTAACTAGAATGTGCCTATACATGTACAAATAAACACATTGTATTAAAAAACAATAATATATTATTATATATTATAAGCAATATATATATAATACATATTAGTATATATTATATACATGTTATATAATATACAATTTATTAATATTTTAATATATTATTTTATAATGTAATAGAATGTATATATATATGCATACACACTGGGACATGAGCAATCATTTAGAACATTGATCATTAACATACAGAGGCCAAAGGAGGTAGACAAAGGCTCAATAGCTATGTATAGAAGATCATATAAAATAATATTCTATGAAATGAACTGCAAGAAAAAGAAACAAGAGACATTTTTGATTTGCAATTGGAGCTGTTTATTTTTCCTTTTCCCTTTGTCTTGTTGTAAGTTTGTTTTGGGGGGAGGGTACTGTAGGGCACATAAAAAGTAGAACAAGGATGAACAAATACAGCAGTGATACTCAGTAGACACTATGTGGAACATAATGTGGATATCTTGTAGATGGGGACAGGAGGAAAAGACTGGGAGATAGGGATGGTTGGGGAGATATGGTCCAAAAGAATTATATTCATTACTCATTACCTGATTCATGCCACTGTAACCCCTCTGAATATCAACTCTATAATAATCTTAAAAAGTTTGATTTGCAAGGTGCTGGTAGCTCAAGCCTGATCCTAGCTACTCAGGAAGCCAAGATATGAGGATTGTGGTTCAAAGACAGCCTGGGCAGGAAAGTCCACGAGACTAGTATTTCCAATTAACCACTAGCAAACTGGAAGTGTAGCTATGGCTCAAAGTGGTAGAGCACTAGCCTTGAGTGAAAGAGTTCAAGGAAAGTGCCCAGGCCCTGAGTCTAAGCCCTCTCACCAACTGAAAAAATACAAAGGTGATATAAAATTGGTATCCAAAAAGTTTATCACTAAGGGAGTTTTATTCTCTTTTTTCCTGAGTAGTCAGAAATTAAGTTTACAGCCAAATAAACTTGAGAGTCAAAGTTGGTAGGAACTTAGGGTGCAGTCAGACTTAGAAACTAACTTCCTATTGTCCAGGAATCTGCAAGCTTTTGTATGAAAAAGGATGAATTCAGAATTTTGGGGCTTTCCAGACCATGCATTCTATTATAACCTCTCAACTCTGCCACAGTAGTACTGAGCAACTACAGACAACTATATACCTAATAGCATGACTGAATATCAGTAAATCTTTATTCATGGACATGAAAAAGAGTTGGCAGAATTAGTTTTCTGAAATGAACTTGAGATACTGTTGGTAAATATACTGAAATTTAAGGTGTAGGCTTCATAAAACATAAAGCATCACACTAAACTGTAAAATAGTACCCCCCAAAATGAATGGCTGTGTGAGGCAATTGAATTTCATTTAATTTCATTCATTATGAGGGCACTATTTGGAATGTATGTGTACACACATATATTAATGTGGTACGAGAAATTATAGGACAAATCAATTATATTTTAAGCATATATCCTATCCCCCATTAATAATACTCTAATGTATCACAGGATCCCAGACATGCACCCTGGAGAAAATGCTGCAATACTTCACAGAAATACACAATGTTATGCAAAAATTAATTTATGATAACTGATTTCAAATACAGAATCCAGAATAGCTTATTTAAATGCCTTCAGAAAAGGGCACCTCACCCGCAAAAAGGAGTCTAAGGATCCATTTTCCATATATTCTACCACAATCATTACTGGTCTGCCTGCAAAAGAGCAAGAGAACACACAAAGATTATAGCAATTACAGAAATATGTGCTGCAGTTAGAGATTTCCAGCTGTGGTAGCTGAATTATCTGTTTTTTTATTAATAGAAACTTCATTTTCCAACCTGCTTCTATAAAAGTACACTCATATTATGCACATGTATCTCTCCAATTCTTAATGGCATCTCATGAATTACAATGCAAATTACCAGAGAATTAAACTTTTTTTCCCCCCTAAAGCCTCTTCCCCATCCTCCCAACCACTTGTTTAGATTAGGTTATCTTTGTCTTCCAGCTTCTTCTAAGAAGTCAATCAAACAGCAAAAACAGGTTTTAAGCAGATATGGTTGCTGTTTTTGCAGTTGGGATACAATCTCCACGATAGGGTAGCCATTTTTTGTTCACTTACATTTCTAAATATTTTTTGTTCACTTACATTTCTAAAATATTCCTAAACAAAGCAGAAAGGAGATATTCATTCATTCTCTTCAAGACACTATAAAATGATTAGGCACAGTCAGGTTTTAAGGAATTTCAAGCAGAAAAAATTCCAGAAGATTGATGAAGGTGACAAAGCTGGCAGGATTTATAAGAGCTCCTGATCATTTTTATATTGGACACAAATTTGATTAAGAGAGAAATGATGGTTGCTCATGAAAAATAAGTAACTGATTTTGTAGTCTAGTGCAGAATATAAGATCAGAAACCGAACATCATTTATTTCTTGTTTTATCATATCAATTGTTCCAGTTCCTGACATACTTCTAGTTACTAGAATTTTTGACACATATAACTTTGATTTCTTTCAAATAAAAGAATACATTTTTTTCTGCACAATTGCCCAACCTTAAAAGATAAAATTTCAATTGAAGGGAAAATGTTATTTACCTGAAATAAGTATATATGAAATATTTACCTTTTACTTCTATATTTCTTGCTTCTTATTAGAATTTTGGGCAATACAATCTAGATAGCACATGGTTTTTTCTTTCTGATACAAGAAAGTTCTGGAGAGAAACTATGGGAAATCATTGCTGATGATGAAGATATTGGCTGTCATTGAAATTCATGTCTTTTTTTAAAATGAACTCAAAGACTTTCGCGTTACAAAGAGTGACCATCATAAATTACTACAATAAATGCAAATGCTAGATTTTACATTTAAATGTCTGTTTTAAGGAAAGACGCATTAAAGGTTAAATGTAGTAATAGGGCTCCTGATTTATTATGCTGAGAATTTGAACCCAAAGAAGTTTTCCATTTGTAGTGAGTATTAACTCATATTTTACAATGTAACTCAAAGTCATTAATTTCACCCCAAATATGAATAAAGAACTTTGTCAGCAATGATTGAGGTCAAATGAACTGTCAGCACTTTTGGAAGCAGAGATCTTGAAGGTCCAGATTTAAAACCTGAGAATTTGTCATGAAATCTAATTTAGCCATTGGTTTCAGCTTAGAGATAGGAGATAGATGTAGACACTGTGTGAGGAATATTCCAGTTTGAATGATGATGGATTATAGACTTGAGGGAGAAAGGGGCTACTGTGGTAACTGCCTCGTTCGGCCTCACCTCTATTCTCAGAAACTTTGCAGTCTGTCCTGAACAGTTCAGTCAGAAGAACACCTTGTGGCTGTTTTTAATTATGTAACATTTCCTTAATAACTTTAGTCTTAGAGTCAAAAGTGCTTGCAAGGATTTTACTTGTACTGTTACAATCTAATATTATCCAATTATACAGAAAAGACAAATTAGGGTCTAACTGAAAGAACTGGCAAGTGGTAGTATAAAGCCATCTATCTTAGAACTTTGTGTCTTTTCAAATTTATCTAAGAAAAAAAGAAAGACTCACAGATAAAACCCGTAAACCAAACCCCTGTTTTCACTGTATTTGATGTTGGTATAATTTGGGGAGCAGAAGGGAAAAAACAAATTGTTTAAATAGGGATACAGGTGGACCCATTGCAACAATGAGATGCACAAGATGCTATGTCAAAAAATGAACTTTACAATTTAGGCAGGAGTGGGGAGCGAGGGAGGAATGTACTTGTGGAGATGGGAGGGAAGGAATGAGAGAGAAAAAACAAAGGAGGAGGCAACAATGCTTGATAAGAAATGTACTCATTACCTTGTTGCTCATGTGATTATAACCCCTCTGTACAGTATTTTCACAATAAAAACTTATTTCAAAAAAACCAAAACCTTAAACCTCTTCCCATTAGCCAACTGCCTTCAGTGAGGGATCTTACCTTTCCTAACTGGGCTTATCATCCTGTCATTATTTCTTGGTCAGTTCTATCTCCTTCTGCTTTTCTTTTTGCTACTTATTAGCAGGGATCATTTTCCACTTTGTTTTTATCTCAATACCAAATCATTCACTGTAAAATGTATACACTAGGGCTGGGAATGTGGCTCTTCAGAGAGTGCTTGCCTTGCATGCATGAGGCCCTGGGTTCAACTCCTCAGCACCACATAAGCAGAAAAAGCCAGAAGTGGTGCTATGGCTCAAGTGGTAGAGCGCTAGTCTTGAGCTGAAGAGCTGAGGGACAGCATCCAGGCCCAGAGTTCAGGCCCCATGACTGACCAAAAAAACAAATGTATACAGTGGACCTCTTATTTGAAAGTCTCCTTAACAAATGAGCAAAGAATTAGGTGGGTGTGCTTTATATTTAAGAAAACTGTAGTTTCTTAATTTGGATTTGTTTGAGAGCCAATCAAAGGGTGTTAGGAGAATTTTCCTGAAGTTCTGTAGACCAGTGGCATACCATATACATGAATTAACTCAGTAATATCTAGCAATGTCTTTCTCCATACCACCAATTACCATAAAAGCAAAAAAGATTTCTTCCATAACTAGGAATGTCAAGTAGACATTAAAAGATACTGTCAATGATTCCTTATGCTAGATAATGTTTTCACATAAGACACTAACCAGATTCCAAGTGTTTACTAATATGAGAGATTTTATAATAGCTTCTTGATTTTTATTATCTCCATATCTAGATATGGATATATACAATACACAATATATAATATGTATAATAAAAGTCAAGTTAAAAGCAAATGTGTTTGAAACCATTGGTGAGTTCTTGATTTCCAAGTATATGAAAGAAATGGACAGAATATTCAATAATGTAGTTACTCTTAGAAAACACTTGAGCAAAAAGCAACAGAATTTTTCCATGTCTTGAAATATTGCATAATATCTAGACTCAAAACCAAATTACACTGCATGTCAAATACTTATATGTAGCTACAGTAAACATGCTTGTGTAAATAGCTTTTGCACAGATAACTTAAAATAACTACCTCTAAGTCAGTACAGATGGATTGATGACTTTGTTTTTACATATTGGGATCCGAACTCACAGTCTTGCACTTGCTGGCCAAGCACTCTTATCATATGAGTCATATGCTCAGCAATTTAATTTTTACTTTGTTTTGATTTTGAGGTTGTGTCCTTAACTTTTCCAGTTTGGCTTCAAATTCTCATTCCTCCTGACTTTATCTTTGGAGTAGCTGAGATTTCAGGGATGTTCTCATTGCCTGGCTATAATTAATATTTTATAAGAGCTGTAGTGTGTTTGGTGCTAGTCTGTGGACATTCATTTTACAGATGTGCATTAATTCATTTAATCTTCTGATTTGCCCTTGCAGACTGATGATTTGTTCACTGTAATAAGTAGGATTAGTGATACACTGAGAGTTTAAGGATCTTGACAAAAACACAAAACATGAAACTTATGTGGCCAGGATTTGAAGCCACAACCTTCAGAATCTAAATGTTTCTAAATCTAAGTGTTTCTAAATGCTAAAGCAGTCTACACAAAGCCGAAAAAAGTCCCCCAAAAAACTAGCTGAAAAAAATGTACTTATCCAAAGCATCAGTGTATGATAATTTTATTGAGGTTACATTGCAAATCAATTCATTTGCAATTTTCTTATGATGAGACTTCAAAGGACAAGACTTCCAAGTGGAAATTTCAGTTGTAAGAAGCATACATGAAAAAAAGAAGCATACATGAGAGCATTTAAGAGCAGCAATGTGCTGCATATTTAAAAAATCCCTAGAGAAAATAACTGTTACACCTTGAAGATTTTAAGAGTCCCTAATGTGTAGTGGAAAGCAACAAATCTTCCGGCAGTGGATTCAAATGCCTGACTTTTATTTCTGAGTTCGAAAGTGTCTTTTTGTTACAGAAATGATAAAATATGTAAGTGATAAAATATAGATGATGATAAAATAAAATATGTTGTCTGGTCTTCTGTATCATTTACCACTGAATTGTAATTAGCAGAGAATTCAAAAATAAAGCAAACCTCTATGCAAGATACATTTGCTATATGCCAGCTACACAGGTTATTTATGATGATACTGTAATTATCCTGAATATATTTGTTAAATGAATCATGAATCTGACATAATTAAATCACTGACTACTTTGAGTCCCCTCTAAGTAAGTTGTTATTTAGTCTCCAAGTTTTGCTGAAATTCTTACAAGATATTTAATTTTATTTCCACTTTGTTGAATTCACTCTCTCTGAGACTTCTGTGAATGGAACCATGGAAAGTATCATGAGGCAAATTCCCCTGAGCTTTGTCCTATAAAGCCAAAGAACTGAATACTCAGAGGAGACAACTTTCCCACCAGAGCTGGTCTATCTCTTACTTATGTTCTTAAGTGGCTCAGTAGCCCCACAGTGCATGCCTGCACCCTGTAGGAATTGTTTTCTGGATGGAAAGAGGCATTTGAGCAGCTTGATTCCTTCTCATATTTCTAATTAAAGTGAAAACAGACAAAACAAGCTCAGCCAATATCAAGATGAAATGCAATTCACACAGAGACTGGGCTAATTTAGCAAGCTGTACATAATTTGTTAGAATTGTTCTTTTGGGAAGAAGTGATTCTTGGATGCATGTTTTGAAAGTGTTGATTGTTTCTTTAAATAGGAGCAAAATAAATGGCACAATCTCTAGTAACAAAACTGCAGAGTTTTCTAGGAAGTAAGTTATTCTCAGTGAGAAGGTAAAGAGCTATGTATATATACAATTTATATTTTTAAGATTCAAACTTATTCAAATAAAAGAAACCATTTTTGTTAATAAGAAGGCTTAGTTAAGGTCAAAGGCTAAAAGTATTTAACGGTGTTGAATAAAGAACTATGTAAAAACCTAGGCAGATTATTTTAAGGTTCTTTTAAGACTTTTTTCACTTTGTTCAGCTAGGAAAAAAATAGAAACTTACTTTGTAAATGCTCAAGAGCTTTATATCAAACACATTCTGCAGTTCTGTTTTTTTCCTGTCATTTAAAAATATTGATAAAGAAGATTTAAGTAGTTGTTCAAAAGAGTTGGCATTCAACAAAGAAGTTTCTGAATACAATGTGTCTTGATGAATATCACTGTTCCACCATTCTCATTCATCCCTCCCAACCTATTCCTTCTCTCACTTTTCTTAATTTTGTAGCATATGCATAGAATATTTTGCTGTATTCTCTTTCCTTTCAGTTTTTTGAATGTCCTGTCAGTCTTACATAAACCTGATAGTGCTCACTTTGGTCACTTTGGCATAACTTTAAAAGTAGAACATCAAGTTTTTACCAACCAGAGCACTTCACTGAAAGATTCCATAATGCCCAGAAACATTCTGCAACTATATAGAAACATTTGCACACATGATGTCTTTTTTTATATTAATAAGTTTTTTTATTGTGAAATACTGTAAAGAGGGGTTACAATTACATGAGCAAGGTAATGAGTACATTTCTTATCCAGCATTGTTGCCTCCTCCTTTGTTTCCCTTTACCATCCCTGCCCTCTCTCTGCCCTCCCATCTCCCAATGTCTGTATTTTTGAGAGATGGAGTCTGTTTGATTTTCAAAGTTAGGATTAGGAAACACGTTAAAGAATCACCAAGTTTTCATTTGTTTCATGCCAGTGACACAAAACACAATCCAGAAAGGATCTGATTTCTTGACCTAAATCAGTAAAGAAAGACCACCTTTCCATAGAATCCTTAATTTCATGAACTGTAATGTATCAAATTTTGTATAATCTGAGTGTCTGAAGGTTTGAAGAAGAGCTTCATGCTTCTATCCTGACTCATTTGGTTCTTGCCTTCCTTAAGTTTTAAATCATTTCCTCTTTGTGTGTTTCCCTTTAAGTTAAGCCAAAGAACCAGAAGAGGGGGTAAGTACAAAATCATGTGTAAAAGCACTGACTTCTGCAAGAGAGCAAGGCACCTCAATACAACCTGGATGATGTCCTGGTTTTTGTACTGTAAAAACATGTCTTAATCAGTTGTTCAAAGTAACTCTAACCCAACACTAGCAAGGTTGAGACTATTTTAAAAGGTCTAGTTAGTTTTGTTCAGCTAGAAATCCAATTTACTGTGATTCTATTGGCCTGATGTGCTGTTTGTCATCATATCTCTGATTCTATCTCTTTATGCCTCTCTGCATTGCAAACACAGCAATCATCTCAGTTTTCTGCTTCAACTCGAGGTCTAGTTTTCATGAGAGAAATTTTTCTGAATAGCTACTGATATTCAGAGTTTTCTTCTTTTCGCAGCCTCTAGCTGCAAAACTTTCAGACAAAGAGTTCTCTGGAGAAAAAATGCACAGATGGCTATCGAGTTAGGGCCTGCACTGGGGAAGTCATGTAGATGGCAAAGAATGGAGAAGCTAGGAGCCAATAATACAGAGGAAAGAATTTCTTCTTACTGCCATACATTTTGCATGACTTTGTAGGGCCTAGAATGTGCACATTTCATCTAGGTTTTCCAGTTTCCTTCATAGTTAGCTCTTAGTTTAAGCAAGCACACACAAATACAACCACATACACTTCACTTATACAAATTGAATCATTTGCAATGCAAACATGTATGACATATATTCTCTTCAGTTAAAGAAAAGCATCTTTTTCCTCCTGAAGATCTTTTACATAAAAGATCTTGTTATGTAAATTTGTACTTATTACAATGATATGTTGTTAAAAGCAATTGAAGTGAACTTGTATATACTGTAGAGGAATTAAAAAGTCACCACTGGAAAAACCATAGCCAACAGGGGTTGTATGGGGATACGTGATTTGTTTTTGAAATAGAAAACTATAGATTTGTAACAAAGTTACTGAATTTTTCTCAGGTTGCCTGAAAACATGAAGAAATGAAGCGGTTTAATTTTATTTTTCTGAGCTGCTGTTTGATTTTATTTAAAATGTATATCCTTTCCTATTGTTGATTTCCCTTGGCATATTAAATTTATGCCAATTTTCCTTAAGTTATTCTATATATTTTTAGATTCTGCTATCTGTTATAAATACTTGTGTTACTTTTTTGTTGCAGTTTTCTGTATGGATCAAAACTTGATAATACATTCAACAGATCCTCAACTCTGCAGCTACAAATTTATTTATCATTCCTGGCCCATTCCTGACATCTAAACTATCCATTTTGAAGAAAAAGACAGAATAAAAATGCATGCAATATGTACCCTGACTTCATATCAGAAAGGATTTCACATACAACATGGAGAGAAAAATATTAATAATCATTTTAATAGCCTGTGAAAGCATCTTAGCATTGATTGAGATCTATGTACATCTTTTGCTATAGTTGGACATGTTATTTATTTATAAAACTAGGGATTGCCTTCAATGATAACAAGTCAGTCTAAAATTATGTAGAGGGCTGGGACGGTGGCTCAGTGGTAGAGTGCTTGCCTTGCATGCTTGAGACCCTGGGTTTGATTCCTCAGCACCACATAAGCAGAAAAAGCCAGAAGTGGTGCTGTGGTTCAAGTGGTAGAGCGCTAGCCTTAAGCTGAAGAGCTGAAGGACAGCGTCCAGGCCCAGCATTCAGGCCCCATGACCGGCAAATAAATAACTAAATAAAATAAAAATAAAATAATGTAGGATTTTATATATATTATATAGGTGTGTAGTGTGGCTATAATTTAAAATCAAGTATTGAAATACACTCAATTTATAACCTAAGCCTCATTAAGGTTTTTTTCAAATGATAAAGAGATCAATAATGTCAAACATAAATTATATATGCACTAATTATATATATATATGTATATATATATATATTTTTTTTTTTTTTTTGCTGGTCCTGGTGCTTGAACTCACGGCCTGGGTGCTGTCCCTGAGCTTCTTTTGCTTAAAGCTAATGCCCTACCACTTGAGCCATAGCATCATTTCTGTTTTTTCTGAGTAGTTTATTGGAGATAAGAGTTTCATGGACTTTCCTGTCCGCCTGGTTTAGAACCATGCAGGCTTCTCAAATCTCAGCCTCCTGAGTAGCTAAGATTACAAGTGTGAGCCACTAGTGCCTGGCTTACAGATCCTGTTTTTTTTTTTTTTTAATCTTTATGTATTCTTTGATTCAAGGTGAACAGAGAGGGAATCTCACTCCACTTTTATTATTTTCTTTTAAATGAAGATATAAAACAAAGAGATACTCAGGTAACAATGTGAAAGGGGGTGTTATATTTATAGCACTGCATTTAAATCACAGGGAATAGATTAAAAGGTCCTGCAGAACACTCTCCCAAAACAAAAGAGCTTGAAGGTCACCCACAAGGCAGACATCAGGGACATCTTCAACACTGATTTCCTTTTCCAGAAATTATTATTTCTTTTTTTTTTTTTTTTTTTGTCGGTTGTGGGCCTGAACTCTGGGCCTGGGCACTGTCCCTCAGCTCTTCAGCTCAAGGCTAGCCCTCTACCACTTGAGCCACAGCGCCACTTCCGGCTTTTTCTGCTTATGTGGTGCTGAAGAGTCGAACCCAGGGCCTCATGCATGCAAGGCAAGCATTCTACCACTGAGCCACCTTCCCAGCCCCAGAAATTATTATTTCTAAATCCTACATGTTTCCTGTTTCCTTGTTAGTTAACTTTCTGCTAATAACTCCTGGTGTGTTTCTTTCTTATAAGAGACTAGGAAATATAATTCCTTAACATGACCTTTCTAGAAATATACAATTTATTCCTGTTACATAAATACTAACTTCAGGCTTACTGCTTTCTTTCTTTCTTTATTTTTATTGTGAGAATACCATACAGAGGAGTTACAATTACATGGGCAAGATAACGAGTACATTTCTTATCAAGCATTGTTGCCTCCTCTTTGTTTCCCCTTCCCATCCCTTCCCATACTCCTCCCCTCCCCAGACCCGATCCTCCCCCCAACCCCCACAAAGTTGTTAAGTTCCTTTTTCGACATAACAACTTGTACATCTCATTGTTGCAATGGGCCCACCTGTATCCCTAGTTAAATGATTTGTTTTTTCCCTTCCCCTCCACAAATTATACCTACATCAAAAACAATGAAAGTATGGGACATACAAAGCAACATAGAAATCATCTTATAAATATGATAGAAACAATTGTATGAAAGAAAAAAAAAACAAAAAAAACCACGAATACTTATCTTGGGGTTCATTCCTCTAACATCAACTTATCTGACTTTTCTGCTTGACTCAGACATATACTAGTTATTGCAAATAAGGGAAACCATGGTTTACTGCTTTCTGAGTTATGACTTGTTGGTGTCCTAATATTGCAGTTAGTGTAGAAAACAAATACAAAAAATATCTTTGGAACAATGAGATGTACAGTCGTTATGTCAAAAATGAACTTTACAACTTTGGTGGGGGGGGTAGCGGGGAGGATTGGGTGGGGGGGGGGGAGGATGGGAAGGGATGGTAAGGGGAAACAGAGGAGGAGGCTACAATGCTTGATAAGAAATGTACTCATTATCTTGCCCATGTAATTGTATCCCCTCTGTACAGTATTTTCACAATAAAAAATACAAAAAAAACTCTTTGGTAGCACAGACAAAAAAACAGAGATAAGATTTATTCTAAGACAGAGTGACATACCCCATTAAATTTGATTAAGTAAAGGAATTGGAAACTTAATTAGCATCATTTAGGTTTAGTAATTTCTGGAATAACACTAAAAATGTCTCTTGAAACCTTCAAAATACTATATAACCAATAGAACCAATAGGTAGAAAGTAAACTAATTTTTGTTCAGTGGACATCAATCAACCTTTCAAACCTGTAGAGTCTTGGGTACTGGCCATGGGAAGAGGTGGTTCCGACTCATAGATTCATGTGAGAGTATTTCTTAAGATGATGATAAGAAGATGATACAGGCCTTAAAACTATAAAAAATTAAAAACTAATTATGATTTTTTTCAGTTATCTATATAAAATGTTATGAAGAGATCATTGAGAAATAAGCTCAAGTTTCATGGAAAATGTCCCAATTTTACTGAAAGGGAACTGACCAAGTGGTTAAGGGTTACTTATTGAAGATTATAAGCCAGAAATGTGAGTTAATTTCATTGTGAGAGAACAAGTTTAGATCTATACATTTTACATGAAGTAATTTTGTTAGAGCTGATTTATATGTAAGTCATGAAAACTGAAGTTTATTTTTCCCCAAAGCTGGAGGCAAATTTGGCTTAAAGCCTAGAAGAATTGAGTGCTAGAATGTTCTTTTTGATTCCTCACAGTAAAATTATTGCTGTTTGGGTTCATCTTCTTTCTGTCATTTCCACTGGCTATATGACAAGGTTTATTTTATTTTGTTTTGTGTCATACTAAATTGTCAACGTCTAGTGCGTTGGGGTCCCTGGGTAAGGGTCATGAAATCACCAGGGACCCCAATGCACTAGACGTTGACACTAAATAATTCATGTCAATGGTATATTTCACTTTGTTACATTTGTCTTTAATATTCAGGATTAAGCCATTAAATTATCAATTGTCTGATCCTTCTTCAATGTGTATCACTGAGATGTTACCTATACATATGAAAATTACATTTTTTAATTTTGTATTTAGTTCTTTCAACTCAGCTTATAGAAATGTTTTTACCGTAACCCTTTTTAAAAACAATAAGACAGGCTCTGGTGGCTCATGCCTGTAATCCTAGCTACTCAGGAGGCTGAGATCTGAGGACTGCTGTTCAAAGTCAGCCCAGGCAGAACAGTCCCTCTAATCAACCACTCAAAAACTGGAAGTGGCTATGTGGCTGAAGGTAAAGCACTATCCTTGAGCACGAGTTCAAGCCCTATGACAAACTAAACTAACAAAGAGAAAACAATAACAGCAAAACATACCTGTGCATGTGATATCATTTTTACTTTTAGCTCAAAGAAAAAGTAGAATAACAGACATTAGAATTAAAATTGCTAATCTTTTACATTTATTAATTTTGCTTACTGTATTCATCAGTGCTCTTATTGGCCATAAACTCTCCAACTGTTTGTAAATTATCCAATAATTAAACTGAATGATATCAAAGCATATTTAGCATTTGTTTTAATTTTTAAAATACAGTTGAAAGGTAATTAAAAGACAAAAAAGTTGAAATAATCTTGGCAATGTTTGGCATAATTATGCTAATAAATACAAGATATGTACAGCTTGGGATTTTATTTTTATTGGATTTCCCAGATATTTCCAATGTTTCTAACTGCATTGCGGACTGGCCAGCCACCACTTTGAATATACTGATGTCATTACCACAATTTGTGACCTTAGTATTATGACATAAATATAAGCATTATGATAGAAACTATAAGAATCAATATTCTTATTCAATTGGTTTACACATAAAAGGTTTATATATTTCATATCTATACAATGGAGGAGGACTGCCATTTTTTTAACTAAATGACAAAATAATTTTTTATTACAATCATTCCATAGAAAATCCAAAGTTATCACTAAACTTTGAAACTTTTCTTTGGGGGTGGGAGGGGGCGGTCATAGGGCCTGACCTCTGGGCCTGGGCGCTGTCCATCAGCTCTTCAGCTCAAGGCTAGTGCTCTACCACTTAAGCCACAGGGCCACTTCTGGCTTTTTTTTTTTTTCTGCTTATGTGGTGCTGAGGAATCCAACCCAGTGCCTCATGCATGCAAGGCAAGCGCTCTACCATCAAGCCACCTTCCCAGGCCCACCTTTTTTGTTGTTGTTGTTGTTGGTCATGGGGTTTGAACTCAGGGCTTGGGTGTGGTTCCCTAAGCTCTTTGCTCACAGCTTAGCACTACCACTTGGAGCCATAGGACCACTTCTAGTTTTCTGGTGATTATTTGGAGATAAGAGTCTTCTGAGCTGGCTTTGGAGCACTATCCTCAGATCTCAGCCTCTTGAGTAGCTAGGATTACAGGTATGAGTCACAAACACCTAGCTTCAAAATTTTATTTTAGATACATGTTTTTTTTTTATTATCTTTAAGTAATTGTACATAGGAGCTGCCTTTAACAAAGTAGTTTATAAATACAATGCATCTTGACCAATGCCATTCCCTCCAACATTCTCACTTACCCTGTCTAAACCACCACTTCTTTCACTTTTCTCAGTTTCCACAACTTTGAAAATTATTTTGTATTTATTTTTATTTTTTAAAAAATTATTTTATTGTAAAGATGCTGTACAGAGGGGTTACAGCTACAGGAATAAGGTAATGAGTCCATTTCATGTTGAGCATTGTTACCCCTCCTTTGCTGTTCTCCCACTATTTCTCCCTCCCCCACCTTCTGCATCCCTCCCCCAAAGTTGTAAAATTGTTGTTTTTTAATGTTCCCTATTCAATTTTTTTGTTGTTTCATGGCTTGTATCAAATTGCTATTTTTAGAGAGGACTGTACATCAATTTTCTTTCTCAAAAATGTCTTTTAAATTTGCTTTCTCACTTTTCTTGAAGTCATTTTTCCTTAGTGTATGGAACTTTAATTAAATCTCTGCATACTCACCCAAATACCACTTTACTCTTTCTGTCAAGAACATTTAGTTTAAGTTCTCATTTATGTCCAATTCCAGTACAAAGTGGCTTAAACCCATCCTTGTTTTACTCTTGAGTTACAAATTCAGGATCTGAAACCCTAGTTCATATGTAAATGATTCTCCATAAGAAGCAGCTCTACACTAAATTGGAAACTTAGGTCCAGATCCTCTTTCTATTTTCTTTCCACCATTTTTACGGCACTCACTCTTAGAATTGTGGCTTCTGCATTACAGAAATCACTTGCATTTCTTCTCAACAACATAATTTAGAAACAAAAACATGATAGACTCTATCAAGAACTAGTTCTATTGTTCTACATGATGATAGAAAGGTTCATCTGAAATACCTACCAGCAGGAATCCTGGGGGGCAAAGATCCTCCTCCTGGCACTGGATTTGGGGCCTGGATACTATTTAGAAAACCTGTCCTCAGGAAGCTGGGGCAAAATGCTTCCACCCCAATGGCTGGAAAGGATCCTATGAAAAGACAAAAAAAATTGATATTGCTCAGTATTCTTTACAGGAAAGTTACTGATCATTTATATGAATAAAACCTAAACTCAACAAAGAGGAAGCTGTGGAATTAAAGATCTGGTATGCAATTTTTCTCATAAATGTGTAAAAATCAGTGTATTTGATGTAGCAAAGAATGTTACTTTTCATTAGTGATAATCAGTGTGCACAGTTTTTAACTTGCCACAATTCCCTATTACAAATAAGACATGAGAGTATGCAAAGTTAGAGCCGTTTTTTTTTTTTTTTTTGGTCGGTGTGGGGCCTAAACTCTGGGCCTGGGCACTGTCCCTCTTGAACTCTAGACTAGCGCTCTACCACTTAAGCCACAGCACTACTTCTGGGCTTTTCCTTGTTACTGCATATATTTGTCATTGAGCTCAGTGGCAATATCACAATGTCTTGCAATGCAAAGTGTTTTCTGTATTGTAATATCTCATTGTGGTCTGGGAAAACAAGGTAAATGAAGGCATTTCTATGACTACTAGGTAGAGGTGATCATATTATATATACACATATGTATTATAAAATATAAAAATGAGCATTATTATTCCACAATACTGTGAAATTTGGGAAATTATGTAATCACTTAATCACAATTTAAAAAAATAACCTCGGGGAAGGTAGGGAGGGAAGGGATAGCAGGGGGAAAACAATGGAGGGGGTAACAATGCTCAATAGGAAGTGTACTCATTACCTTGCTCATGTAACTGTAACCCTCTGTATAGTATCTTTACAATAAAAAATTTAAAAAATGTACACATACATATACATAGTCTGTATATACTAATGTACATACATTGTATGTAATGTACATATAATATGTGCATACATGTTTATATGTATCTACAAATATACATATACATATGTATATATACAATGTATATACATATATTATGTATTATAAATAGTATATATTATATATGCTATATAGTTATAGTTATATATTCTATAGTATATATTTTATATCCTATATACTATATATCCTAGTATATATACTGCATAGTATATATACTTACTTAAACTAACAAAAGAAATATGAGTGTTATAATGGTTAAGATAATGATAAAAAATGAATATTTTATTATATACTGTGAAAAATGGATATAATTTTAGCTGATTATAGATGTACTAAAGCCTAGTAATAGCAAACTAATATTGAAGAATATTAGATTATAAAAAGAAGGAATAAATTAGTCATGTAGAGCCAAGAGGAAAAGGATATGTGAAATTATCTTAATGGAAATTTGAAGAAAAACAAAACATACAGAGCAGTGAGTCTAAAGACTGTGCATACGGTACACATTTTGAGATTTTTATCTGGTTTTGCTATTTTTGCCAAACTACTAACTTAGAAAAAGTGCCCATTATTTTTAACTCCTTGAAAGGACTGAAATAAAAAGATTATTTTTGTTGCTATGATTACAGTGATTACTATTTTTGTTGTTGCAACAGCTTGTCATATTTACTACCAGCTTTCACTTCCTAAACTTGCTGCATCATTCTTAACGGATTCATTATGTTCCTGTACTGTGGTTTGAAAGGTCTTTCATTTATTGCAGTTTCTTTTTCTAAAGGAGCTGTCATTTTTCTTATAGATAAAAAAAAAACAGAAAAAGTGCTATTCAGTTGAGATATCATACCATGTGATGCAATACCATCTGATTTTGCCTCCTTAAGGTCAGATATGTCAACAGGAGAAGATGAAGCACTACAGTTGTAAGTTTTCATGAATCAGTCAAGAAAAAAGTAAAATTCTCGTCTGTTAGAATTCCCTATCTCTGGATTGAAAATAAATTAAATTGTAGGATTTTTATATGAAGTGATTTCATTCAGTTCACCCAATTGTTCAAGTTGCTGAAATTCTTTGACTAGTTCATAATTTTAATAATTGTAAATGTATTAGTTACAAATTATTTATTTTGTAACTGAAGAATAAACACTGCCTAAAATGTATGGCAGGAGAAAGTTCAATTTCCATGAGTATTTGGGTTTTAGTATTGTTTACTAACTGAAATACTTGCATTTCCAGTTTATTAGGGGTCTTGAGTCTTTGAGTTATACAAAAGTTCTCAGCTTAAGAGTGGTCACTTCACATTTTGGTGATTACAAATTATGACTGGGAAAATATTACTAGCATTTTGTATGTGGAAAGATGAAGATGCTGCAATAATGTACTCTCTGGTTTTATCTCCAAATGCTAATAGTATCTACTGAGAGATTCTGTACAAGATTAAAGAGCCAAAGTGAATTTTTTTGGGAGAAAAAAGATCTAGCTTTCATCTAGGTTTAGAATGTAAAAATATGACAAGTGGATATCTCTTTATCCTTTTATCCATTCTTTGGTCAATCACTTTTTGAATTGTTCATTTATGCTGTAAATTTATTTAGATTTTGCATATCACACTCATTTCTTTCTCTCTGTCTCTGTCTCTCTCTTCTTTCTCTGTCTATCTCTGTATCTGTCTCTGTCTGTCTCTGTCTGTCTCTGTCTCTGTCTGTCTCTCTCTTTTTCTCTCTGTGCATGTACATACATCAGTGCAGCCAGGTATTCAGGCTTGAATTCAGTCAGGGCCTTGCAATCTTGCTTTTGCTCAGGGATGGAACTCTACCATTTGAGCCATGCTTGTATTTTTGTTGCTTAGCTGGAGATGATTATCTTGAATTTGTATTCTCTGGCTGGCTTTCAACCTGCATTTTCAAATCTCAGCCCCTTGAACAGCTAGAATTATAGGCCTGAGACACAGACAACTATCACATATATATTTCTAATACAAAAAAATAGAAAATGAAATTTTTTGATGTTACACTTAATTTTCAGTAAATGTCTCTAAATAAGCGAAGACAAAGATTCAATCATTTTATCTATCTGCTAAATTCTTATAAATGGAAAAAACTTCTACAATTAAATTTGTGATTTCCTCTTTACCTGAATTGCTATCTTTAATCCTAATTCTTCAATACCAAATTGAAGATAATATAACATTATGGTTTGGGGTTTTTACTTATATCCTTGAGGTCATTGCAATATAAATTTTATAGATTTCTCACTCAGTTACTGTGAGACAGGTCATAATAAAAGTATGTAAGCAAGAGGGTCATGCCATGGTTAGGCATTGTATAATTAATTTTGAAGTGCCTTTAAAAATAAATTTTGACCTTTTTTCCATGAGTTATTTTTTTAAACTTTTAAGTCTTTGTAGCATGTATGCAATGCAATTATGGTTGCTGTAACTTAGTTGTTTTGTTTATTTTTTGAAGTTTATAGCATGAACAAGGAGAATTAAAATAGTCAGAAATCAATTAAGATCCTTATTGAGAAAAGTATTTCAATTTTCATTTAAAATAAAAGTTCTTTGACTTTTTAAAGGCAATTATAATTATTAAGTAGCATTACAAAGAGGTTTCAATTGTGTAAGTCAGGTTTTGAGTACAATGCATCTTGATCAGTACCATCCCTTCCATTTCTCCCCATTTTCCCTTCCCCTCAATTTCCTCACTTATAAAAGGATAAACTTCCCACAATTCCCTTCAGGTTATACATATATTACATAATTATTCTTTTATTTGTTGCTTTGAATAAAGCTTATATATTTCCCCTGGTGAGGGGTATATCTACTTTTTATATCTCTATTTTTATTCAGTGAGACTCATATTCAGTGGAATATATATTCAATGGGCTATGGGAAATAAATTAGCAAATAAGAACCTGGAATAAATTTGCTGTCTGTTAATATTTGAAGTAGGCTCAATATTAAAAATGCCTAGGTCTGAAGCAAGCCTTTAAGTTCTGACTCTACCATTTACTAACTGATTAGTCTTGAGTATCATAGAGCTAATGATATTATAGAGCTAGTAATAATGAACACACTGGCTTATTATGAGTCACCTGGGAAGTGTCTATTATCAGTCAGCAGTACATATTTGATAAGTGGAAGGTGAATATTTTCTGTCTTTCTCCTCTTTCTTAATTTCATGAACTGGACCTACATTTCATTTCTCCATGCTCTCTTTTGTTGTCACTATCTGAAAGGTCCTTCTGGTCTTGGCTGATATCATTTTATTCAAAATATATTCTGCATACCTGGCAAGAAATCAATCTCTGGATCTCTGTATAATCGTGAACACTATAATACAAAGAAATACTATTATATAGTGCAATAGTTATTATTTCTTTTTTTTCCTCCCAAACTCCCAAGCTCCTTTTGGAGCTTTCTGGGTGTAAGAAACAGAAATATCAGCTTGGTGACAAATGCATTCAGTTGAACTGCATTAATAAACTGCATTTAACTGAAGACAACTAATTCAAATGTTTTTTGTAGACACTGTAGAGACTGAATAACATATAGTCCATGGATTAGGTTAGCTTGTGGGCTTCAGCTTCTCCAGTAGGCTGTGAACATTTAAGAGCAGAGACTGGTCAATCATAATGATGTATTCTTTTCTACTTGACCATCTTCAGAACTTGAATATGTAATATTTATTAAGCTGAATGAAAATCACATATATATGATATAAATTGTATTATTTAAAGGTACTTTCATCTTGTACAAATAAAAACTAAATTTCTGCTAGATTTTTCAAAACACTATATGCCTTAATTTAAATAAATATCCTCAAAATGTGTAGAGTTTTGTGGAACTTAATGAGATTTATGATTTTTTAAATGCTTATGAAAATCCACTGGTTAGGAACCAGCAACAAGCACATTTTGAAATTTTAAAGTTCTTTTATGTAGCAAGCAACAAAAAGGTACACTGAATTTGAAAGCATATTCTTGCAATTGAGCCGCCGGGGAGCTGGCAGCCTTGAGCCTTGGTTGGCAGAGTTCTACTAAGCTGATTGATTTGATTTATTTATGTTTGGTGTGACAACCCTGTTTAAACTATCTGTTCTTTAAAAATGCTTTTACCCCTTAGGGGTCAAGAAGTCAGCTAAGGAGTTGTTAAGCAACATTTGTTCACATGTATGAAAACTACATCTATTTAAGTTTTATCATCAAGGTGTGCTACGCATGTAACATTTATGAACCATAGACATATTTGTCATATTATTTAAGGGAGGTTTGTACCTTAGGTTCACTGGATAAAGAGGTAGGTGGAAGCTGCTTTTGCCTCATTGCAACTTTCAAAAGAGTCTGCAGATCAAACTGGTAATTTATTACTTCAGTGATTCTTATTGAACAACTCCCATTGGAAGTGTCCACTCTTCCTGGTTTCACTTGCTGATGTCAGGTTTTTGTCAGAATTTGATGTAGACACCAATCAGAGTCCTTTTAGTTTAGGTTATATTATTGTGCATTTAAACAATCTCAAGATTTCCCTACTAACAACGAGGTGAGGTACAAGCCCAACACATAGACTTACTTCAAACTTGCTCACATTTTAGTTCAAGTGCACTAAAATACTCATTACTCTTTGAACCATTTGTTCACAGCCTTTGGCACAAAGAAAGAATACTTATTCTTAGTATGACTCATTCAAGACACACTGCTCAAATGCCTGAGGTCTTTAACTTTGCCATCTGAAACACCTTGCCCTGGATTAATGCTGCTGATTTCCACTGGGAAGAGCACAGAGCTCTGCTCTGGGAGGAGCAATTCATGACCTTCCACGTGCTACTTAACCACCATGAGCTTCAGTTCCCACCTTAGATATGTAGGAGCATTGTCCTATGAAGACAATCATTCAAAATAGTGTTTATAAAGTGCCTGGCACAAAACAGTCATATTGTTCAAGCCTCAGCACTCACATTTTGGCTTTCTCTCCATTTATTTTTCATAAAGTGTATTTACGACGTGCCTTATTATAAATTCTTTGAAGAAACTTCTCACTTTTCTATTTGAATGGAACCAGGCATTGAGAGGTCAGCTGAGAAAGTAACTTTTAAAATGGGACATAGAAGCATGCTCATATTTTACTTCTTTGTGAAAATGGTACTGATTGTTTGATAACAATTCTACAGGTGGATTCCTAGTTGAAGAAGTTCGAATATCATTAGGATATTCTAGGATCATAAAAATGTTCACCTGTGAAGCCATGCTCACCAGCTCTCATACATTGTTTTTCCTAAACAGAGGAGCAGACCCCGATTACACAACCATCCAGACAAATCTTTCCATACAAGTATCCCCCTGACTTGTTCTCTGCTTTGCATTTGTGTTCTCTCATTTATGGATTTAAGAGACCAGGGAGACATGCTCTTGAAGGCAGAGCAATGAGGACCCCTGGAATGAGAGAAAAAGTTAGGCATAGAACTAAAGATCCTATTCTCTGACTCACATTCTCTGTGGGACTACCTCTAGCTATGTGTGCAATTGCACATGAAGTATGGCTTTAGGAGAAAATAATAATGGTGTGTTGGTCTCTATTTTAAAATATGATCATAAATGTGAAGTGGATTTGAAAAGAGATATTATATGTCCAATGCACTTTAATACATTTTAGACATTTATGTTTATTATTTTCAAGCTGATGTACAAAGGTGTTAACCATTCAACAAAGCAGCTTAAGAACACAGTGCATCTTTGTCCTTGTCACCCCTTTCCACATTCTCACACATCCCTCCTCTCACTTAATATTTGATTTGGATTTTTTAACAAAGAAGTGTATGTATACAACACGTCTTGTTCTGTGTCAACCCTTCAACATTTTCACCTCACTTAACTACAAAACGGAGACATTTTTCAAGCCTCTATTGGGGAAATTCCTTTTTTCTTCAAAGGTTGTTACCATTGAGATCTGTATGAATATAACTTTAAGATCTCTTCTGGGGCAACACACTCATTCCTAACAATAAAGGAGAAAATGAAAAAAGACTAAAATAATTCTGATTTTTGTCATTCTTAAGCTACATTAACTAAACATGTTCAGACTGCCTGAAATAATATCTCTATTCACCATCTTGTAGCCCTGATCTGGGCCAGCATTCTCAACAATGTTTACCGTTAGCCTCTCCTTGAAAAGCCAGTAGACTGATTTCAAAATGAGGATTCATGTTCAGCATGTTCTATGTGGCTACTCTTAAAGGAGACTCAGGATTTCATAAAGAGAAAAGGGGAGGAAAAAGGAGCTAGCAGGTGTTGTACACTGTTGAATGTCCCTCACTATTAATGTGTTCCTCAGAACTAGTGCCAATATAGTTTCAGACGCTGTAGCATTAGATTCCTGGTTCCTGTTGCATTTTAAACATTGGATGGGATGTAAATCAGGACAGTTTGCTAAAATGTTCTTTCTGTCCAAAGTTATGAATGATTATAGCTTCTTGGATGTAGCCGCAGCATAAGGGAAACCGCAGCTTCTGACATGGTATTTGTGGAGAAGAAAACATTTGGAAGCAGTTTGCCTGTATTTTATTTCTGCATGGACTCATTGGGTACCCAACAACTTTCACAGCATTATTTAACAAATTATGGCCCCACAAAAAACTGTTTTATGCTCTGGATGTTAGTTTTCAAAAGAGGAACCCATAAATGTCTGTGGCTTTAATGTCTAAGAGAAGAGGAAGACTGAGTTAAAATTAAAAGAACATTTATACTTGCAAGTGAAAAATAAAGCCTTTCCACTTTCCAAGTATTACACCCAATTTTATTGCTATTTAAATAGGTTCATTTTTATGAACATATTATTGTACTAAAGTTATTAAAAAAAGGATGCTTATTTACTGACTTCTTTAAGGAGCCAAATAATTTTTACTATATCGTAGTGAATTTCTAACCAGTTTTTTTGAATATTTCAGAGATTAGAGAATTATTGCTGCTCCTGTTCTATTAAAACATTCAAATAATTAGCTCTTTAATTTATCCTTTATACCTACTGGCATGTGTGCTCCCAAATGGTGTGATCATTATTTGTCTAATGTTTGAGATTATAGGTAAATACTGTGTCATATGAATCAACCTATAGTGTCAATCGGTTGCGCCAGTGGAGAACGAGGGAGATGAAACTGCTCCCTGGAAAGAAGTTGTTCACCCATGTGAGGCAAATTTAGTGTTCTGGAGAAGGCAGTTTGCTAAATAGTACTCTAGTGCCCTAGAAGACTTAATTCACCTCAGATGAACGAGCAGTTGGATCAAACTCAATTATTGAGAGTTACCCAATCATACTCAAGGGTGTATGGATCTTGAATTGAATGCTCTTTAATTAGGTGCATATAACTCCAGGGTAACCTTGGTACTGGGCTGAAAAACTATAAATGAGTGCAACCTAATTAGAAACTCCACATAAACTTGCTTTTATTTTTTGTACATTTTTATTGTAAAAATGTTGTACAAAGGGGTTACAGTTACATGAGCAAGGTAATGAGTACATTTCCTAATGAGCATTGTTGCCTCCTCCTTTGTTTTCCCCCAGCTTCAGAGGACCGAGTGACAGTGACTAAGGAGATGTGGTATTTTCAGGAGGGAAAAGGCAAATGACAATATTATTCTCCATCACATCCAAGAACTCTGACTCTGGAAAGAGTCCCAAAGAATTTATGTGAGTGGAGGTATAGCTATAATATAGATGATTGTATTTTTACATTTTTAATTATCTTACGCTAGTTGTACAAAGGAGTTGTCATTTAACAAAGCAGTTTATGAATACAATATATCTTGATCACTGTAGAAAATAATCATCAGAAAAGACAAAAAGTTGGAGAAATGGCATAGGCTTGTCAAGAAACCAACTATGAAGACCAGAACCATTTTTGGGTTAATAGCATATGAAGAAAAATACTTTCATAGAGATAAAATTGAGCATTTGCACATTTATGCATGTGTCAAAATCCTTCACTATATCCTAATACAATGAATGAATGTATAAAATAGGTCTGTGAAAAATTAAGCCCTGTGTGAAATAAAATGTTATTTCCCTGAGTTTTTTATTTGTAATATGTATCAAATTAAATACAAACTTCAGATAAGCTCCATTATTTAAAAATATCAAGTTCAAAAGTAAATGAATGGGAAAAGCAGGAGTAGAATGCAATCCAGAATCATTGGATGTACTACAAAATTAAGAAAAGTAAGGGGAGGAGCAGGTGGATCAAGATGCATTTCAAGGAAGGAACAAGTAAAACTCTCCTTCTTTGCAGATGATATGATCCTGTATTTAAGGAACTCTATAGATTCTGCCCCTCCCCCCCAAGTTACTTGAGCTGATCCCAAACTTTGGCAAAGTTACAGGGTGTAAAATTAACTCACAAAAAGCAGTCGTTTTTCTGTATGCCAACAATGAGAAGATCAAGAGTGAAATCAGGAAGGCAACTCTATTTGTAATAGCTTTAAAAATGTAGATAGCTTTGGTCAGTATTGTCATTTTCACAATCATGCAGTATAGGCATAAGGATTATTCAAAAGCTGAAAAAAGAGTTGGAACATTGTAATAAAACAGCAAGCAAAGCATGGACTGTTTTACTGTCTTTTACCAGTTGTGCAGTATTATGCCTATTGTGGTACAATATGATTTACACAGATTTTATGAAGATGTGAACAGTAAGCTAAAAACAGCCTCAGGAAGAGAGCATGAGCTTTGGAATCAGACAGAGATTTATTTCATGAATTTGCCACTAGTTAGCTGGATGATACTGAGAAACTCAGTTAATTTTCTGAGTTAAATTTCCTTATTTGTAAAATTGGGAAAATAATAACTTCAGTTTTTTGTGCAAATTTATGGAAGCACATATAAAAATAGATAACATAGTATGTTACACACAGTAGATATAGAACAATGGACATGCAATAAGAAAAAATTACATCAGTAAAGTCACTCTGTCTCAATTCCGTTTCATAACAACACAAGAAAATCCTAAATAAAAACATGCCATACTTGTATACTTTCTTGGGGCTTAATATATATGGGAGAGAGAAGGCCAGAAATCAAATGGTTATTATTTACTGTCATTATTATCTATTATCTGGCTAAGATCTCATATTACTGAAAGTACTATAACTCAATAAATATGGTAAAATATCATCATAAAGCAAAGTCAGGAAAATGAGAAAAGGAATGACTTCTTAGATCAGTGTTTAAGCTGATGCAGTTATTAATCAGAACAATATAGATTTTTGGTCCAAGAAAACTTCTACTTTAGATAAATTGCCAAGATGCAAACAATATATGTAAGATGCTGACTGAGGGAAAACAGTGAAATTGGACCAAAGTAATCTTCCAGTACTATGAACAGAAAGTGGCACTTTAAGTCCAGGTAAGAACTGCTGGTGTACTGTAGATTGGAAAGATGCTTCTGAGTCTGGTGCTACTTTGCAAGCAAGTTTCATTGACCTTTCACATCTCACAGTGACCTTGATGTTTGTAAATGCTGTAGCACACCACACTTAGTCTTTTGTGAACTGACAATTCACTTCTCTGATCTCAATTAAATCCTGTCTCACAGTAAATTCATGTTGAGTCAGAGTAACATAAGAATCGTATTCTACTGTGTCTGTAATATGGCATGAAAGAGTTTCATTAGGAGTTTCAAGGCAGATTTGCTTTTGACCTTAGGTAACGAGATTTATGACTTATGTGTAATTTTGTCCTTTGAAGGTTACGATGTAATGAAATAATAAGAAAAAAATGACATTTGAGACGACAAAATAGTAGTCAGGTCACTGAGAAAATCATTTTTTCCCCAACAGAGTCAGAATTTAGCTTACAAGTCATCTTTAGGATCTATTAATTAGTACTCACATTTTAGAGAAATTGCCTGACATGCAATTGCTTCAGAAGAGGTGGTTTTGCTTTGAAACACTCTCTCTCTTTCTCTCTCCCTCTCTCTCTTTTAAGGAGTGTTTTACTCTTGAATCTTCCCTGTCACTCTTGTAATCTAATTTTCATCATCCTACCTCTAGCTCTTGTTCCTCTACCTTCTTCTGCTCTTTCTCCTTCTTTTGTTTCTCCCTCTGCTTCTGCTCCTTCCTGATTGGGCTTTATTGAGTTTCTAGGAGACCTTGGCAGTAATATTTTGCAAGAAGTCAGATTGCTGTGTTCAATGGCTACTCCCCGCAGTGACATATGGTATGTTTACATGTGATAACATAACCACACATACAATTCTACTGCTCCTAAAGGGAGCCCTGAATTTAGGCTTCTAGCTTCAAAAATCTCATTTTTAAATTAATTTATCCTGAGTTTTCTTTCACAGACTCTCACTCTTAACAGGATATGAAGATGACTTTTTGCTATTGGAGTCTAGATTCTAGTTTCTGACAGAAGCTTATTTCTGCCAAATCTAGCCTAAATTTAACCGCTAGCTCATTCAAACAATTCTGAACACCGCTCTCATCCAGCAAGAATGTTCCTGACCTTGGACTTGGCTCATATTTCTTCCCCTGTCTAAAGTGCCATCCTTTTGTCTTCTAGCTTGGTGTACTTCCAAGCATCTTTTAATTCCAAATACATGCCTCTGTTTATATATGTATACACACACATTTTTTTTCTGGCTATGACTTCAATTGACTCACATTTGTATTAGTATTATGAACTTGTTTTTATTCTACTTACTGTGAGCTTATTTAGTCAAACTGTAAAATCTCCAGTAGCAACAGGTGAGTTGAAAACAAAAGGAACTATATGAGCAATAACATTAAGAATAAAATTTATTAAAGTATCCTGATAATGCTAAAGTATTCTGAATGAGACCCCCTCCCTGCAGCCTGCATTTTTCTTCCAGTCTAACTAGAATTCAACAGTGTTTGAATAAACAGACCATAGTGTCTAATGTGACAGGACTTCTCTCTGATTTTATAACTCAGAACAGCTAGAGAGAAGCCATGGGAGCAAAAGCTGATTGTAGACATTATGTCCATTATGCACAATGAGTAAAAGAACTTTGCTTTTCAATAATTGTGTTTCTTTTTCATGTATATTAAAACTGAAGTATCATAAAGTACAGATATGCTGTTCTTGAAGCTCAGAGTTTTCAATAAAGACAGAATTTCCTCTAATTAAATGTCATATCTGTAATCTTTGTCATTATGAGTATGATTGAGTATGTTGGTGAATGTGTGTGGTGTGAGTGTGTGTGTGTGTATATGTGTGTGTGTGGTGTATGTGTGTGCTGGTACTGAAGTTTGAACTCAGAGCCTGAACATTGTCCCTTAGATTTTTTTGCTCAAGGCTACCACTTGAGGCACAGTTCCATCTCTGGACTTTCGATAGTTAATTGGATATAAGAAAGTCACAGAATTTCATGCATAGGCTGGCTTCAAATTATGATTTTCAAATCTCTGCTTCTGGTATAGCTAGGATTACAGGCATGAGCTGGCTCACTGTATTCTAATAAACTTAGGATGCAAACATTGTATTCTATTGAATCTTTATAGTATAATCACTAATGTGAATTATATTCAGTTAGTTTTCCCAGAAACTCAATGAAGGAAAAACTAATACATCTCAAGCTTTGCAGCATGGTTAACATAAAACTCATCTAAATCAAAGAGAAGGCAATCAATTCAAGCTGACTCTATATCTTATCCTTTCAAGGATTGCCAATGTCTTCAGAGTCAATACATTATTCGCTTTCAAGGAAAATACTTTATTTACTGAGATCATTCCATATTCACTCCTGATTTAAGTTTTAATTAGTATAGAAGCTATTTATTGAACACTGTACCATCTGCATCAGGGAGAGTCCCTATCTTTATGAGGTAATTGGGGAAGGAAGGCCAATGTATAAAACAAAATAAAAATTATCACAGATTTTTTTTTGGTGTTGCATTCATGCCAAGGACTGGCTCCTTTCATCCAAACTTTAGTAGGGCTCCTGAGTACTACTTCAGTCTTTGAGCTTCCCTCTGTCTCCTGTTGCTGTAAAAATCATGCTGTGTTGTTTTCAAAAGTCCCTTACTCTTGGTATGTGTTTACTCTCTCTATTTTATCACCTCAGCCTGCCTTCAACAACACCTATTAAGTTAAGCTTAGTGAAAATCCCTTAATTGTGGTGATTCCTCAGAAGTTTCCTCTCCACTGACCTCACTGCACCTTTGTTACAAATCTCTATTTGTCCTGTTAGAGTTGAATCCAGTTTCTCTATTTCAAGACTTGGGTTTCAGTGCTCTCTATAGTTTTCACCATGGGTCAGTTTGAGTAGTTTGCCTTGTCATCTTTTCAAACACCAAGGATGATCTTTTCCTTCAACAATAGATTTTTGAGTGCAGCAGACTTTAGAAAAAAGGGAGCTGTAACTATTAAAGGAGGAACAGAGAACTGTTGATTTTTTTCATAAGGTCTCATATCCCTTCATTTTATTTAGTATTCATTCACTTAATTTATTATCAGGCACTGAGAGAAAACAGTGAACAAGCAGAGATCTACTATGCTTCTTGTGGAATTTACCTCTAGCTGAAGAGACAGATGGTAAACAAATATGTAGTGTAACTATGAAATGTGAAGTCATATGAAAGATGATATGAATGAGAATAAATATCAAGGCATATTTTGTGCACTTCTAGGCAAATGATAACTTCAGGTGGAAATTGCTATAACAAACATGTGAAAAAGAAATAGAGAATATCTATAGTTTATAGATAGTTAAATGTATAGAATACTAAAAAACTTGTATTCAGACAACTGAATAAGAGAACTGTTGATTTGAATCTGAAAAGGGCAAGTGTTCACCAGTGGGAGAGAGAAGAGGAACATTACTGGCAGAAGAACCTGCTCTAAGGAGCATGGTGCTCTCTAAGTGCTCTAAGTAGTTTAACATAGTTGAAGAATGCACTGTAATTAGGCAAAAGTAATCCCTCAGAGGATATGTGTCAAATCCAAAAGGGCCTTGAATTCTCTAACAAAGAACTTAGACCTTTTCCATTAATCCATAAAACAACAACAACAACAACAGCAACAACAACAAAAACCTTGAATAATTTGGAAGCCATAAATAATTGTACTTGTTTTTACCATTTTTGAAGATTATTCCTAGGGTCAATTGGGAAAAAAGCAAAAATGGGGTCAGGGATACAAGTTATTTAATTTATAATTCAAGAAAGAAAATAAATTTTGTTACTCTATATATTATGATATTCAGACATTAAAACAATTTTCTGGCTTTTGAGAGACTTCCTCCAATGCCCAGCTAAGCCTCCATCAGAGAGAATGACATTGCCCATTTGTTAGGAAATGGAAAGAGTTGGAAAAAATTGTATTAAGTGAAGTAAGCCAGGCCCAAAGAAACATAGGTCCCATGGTTTCCCTTATTTGCAATAACTAGTATATGTCTGGGACAAGTAGAAAAGGTCAAAAGCTATGTACATATGACCAGATAAGATGAAGTTAAGCGAAATGAACTCCAAGATAGGGACACAAGTGGTTTTTTTCTTTATTGTTATTGTTTCTAACGTATTTATAATGTACCATGTGATTTTTTTTGTTGCTTTGTATGTTCTTCCGCCATGGTATAACCCCTGTTTTCACTGTATTTGATGCCAGTATAATTTGGGCAGGGGAAGGGAAAAAACAAAATGTTTAAGTAGGGACCCATTAAATAGGTGGACCCATTGCAACAATGAGATGTACAAGACACTATGTCGAAAAATGAACTTTACAATTTAGGCTGGGTGTGTGGGAGGAGTGTAGTTGTGGAGGTGAGAGGGAAGGGATGGTAGGAGAAAAACAAAGGAGGAGGCAACAATGCTTGATAAGAAATGTACTTATTACCTTGCTCATGTAACTGTAACCTCTCTGTACAGTATTTTCACAATAAAAAACTCATTAAAAAAGATAGAAAAGGGCTTAGCCTTAAGCAGATCTTTGATATGCAAAGGAATCCATCCAAAAGCACATCTCCTATTACTTCCAAGGAGGTAACATTCATTTGCCTGAGACTAGGTACCAGACAACTAAATATTATTCTTATAATCAACCAGTCAATCAATCAACCAGGGAGCAGGTTCATCAAATAATTCAACTTAGCCAATCTACCTACATGGTGCACCTTCCCTGGATTTTTTTTCCACATGGAAACACTGCTCAAACCTTTCTCTTGCTTCTATCTTCTGTGTCCTGACCACCCTTTCTGTCTTTTCCATGAGTCCCAGGATGCATTGCTGTGCTTCCTGTTTAAAGCCCCACCTGATTGTCTGTTTCACAAAAGAGGATAACCCCAGATGATGGAAATGGCTCTCAAAAGGATCCTAACTATATTTTGGTTTTAGAGAAAAACCAAGCAAGGACATAAATGAGGACCAAGGGCTTGCAGGCAGCCCTGGAATTAAAAATACAGCAGCTAAAAATAATCACACCCTACTAATACAAGTACAAACAAAATCAGCCTCTGCTTAACAATAGGCTGCCAAAACTGTTAAAATTACCTACACTGTCTGCAAACTTGAATTAATCTTCCTTCCTTCCTTCGTTCCTTCGTTCCTTTGTTCCTTCCTTCCTTCCTTCTCTCCTTCCCTCCCACCTCTCGCTTTCTTTCCTTCCTTTTCTCTTTCTCTTTTTTGCTTGGATGATTTGATAATGACTAATCAAAAGTGGACACTGTAAGTTTGAATCATTTATTTGTCATAAAGAGCCTGGATTGGCTGGGAAGGTGGCTCAGTAGTAGAGTGCTTGCCTTGCATGCATGAGGCCCTAGGTTTGATTCCTCAGCACCACATAAGCAGAAAAAGCCAGAAGCTGTGCTGTGGCTTAAATGGTAGAGTGCTAGCCTTGAGCTGAAGAGCTGTGAGCTGTGGGACAGTGCCCAGGCCCAGGGTTCAGGACCCATGACCAGTTTCTTTTTCTTTCTTTCTTTCTTTCTTTCTTTTTTTTTTTTAACAGAGCCTGGATGAGAAGTTTTGCTGGAACTCTTCCTTCATTAGTAACCCCTTTTTCCTATGTTATAGGAACCATTGCCTGACTTATTCTTGGTCAGAGCTGAATCTTCCATCTGGTTGGAACAGATGTTTTGTCAAAGCTTTGTCTGTACTCAAGTGGATCCATTCTTGTTTCTGACTCTTTCTGACCAAAGAAATAAGCCCTGAACACACTTATCATTATTATTATAAAGTATGACAAATCACATATATATTAATGCAAATGTATTGTACATTATATTCTATCATCGCATGTAACCAAACCCTTTGCACTTAAAAATTAAGCATTTTATAGACTGATTTATTCTTCTAGAGATTATGAAAACTACAAGTAGTATGTTACATTGTATGGTTTATTTGCTTGTTTTTGTTTTATTGCTGGTTACTGAACCAAAGCCTTTGGCATGCTAGGCAATTGTCTTACCACTGAGGTAAAATACAGTTTTGTGTAATTATCATATGATTTATATACAATCAATTGCATCCCTGAGATATAAACTTCTTCCTAAGTTTTGTTAATTATTTTGAGCTTTTCTCCCTACTAATCAATTCAATGGTTTTAAATAGCATTCATACTTCTACTAATTTGTTTTATTCAGACACTTAACCATAAGGACTTCATATCTTCTCTTTAGCGCCCACCTTCCGAATTGTCATCTAACTGTTTTCCAATGACTATAACATCATATTCATAACTATTGTTTCCTTTCAGATTTGCATATAGATTGACTTTAAACATTCTCCATATCAAGTAAACAGAAATTACAACATTTTTATATAAACATTATCTTTGCAAACCTACTATTAGGATTAAATCTTAGAGAAGGAAAGTACAATTCTATTACCAAAACTGTCCATTGTACAAGACTATCTCAGGCTTCAAGGTTAAACAAATGGTTAATTCTTTTTTTTTGGGGGGGGGTCTGGTTGTGGGATCTGAACTCTGGGCCTGGGCGCTGTCCCTCATCTCTTCAGCTCAAGGCTAACGCTCTACCACTTGAGCCACAGCGCCACTTCTGGATTTTTTTTTCTGCTTATGTGGTGCTGAGGAATCGAACCCAGGGCCTCAAGCATGCAAGGTGAGCACTCTACCACTGAGCCACCTTCCCAGCCCACAAATGCTTAATTCTTATACCACATTTGTTGGATAGTCCAATTTGCTTCATATTTGGACTAGTGTGCCCTTCTAGTAACTATATTTATATTTTCTGAAGTTTCTATGATAAATGTTTCTTCTTCTGCACTTCTGTCATTATTTTTCCATCAATACAGCTATATAAAGACTATGTATATGCAAATGGGACCATATTATACCCTCACTCAAAAATGAGAGTGAAGATGGACCCTGAGTCATGCTTCCTACCTGACTGCCTCATGCTTACGTCTCTGTATTTATCCCTCAATTCTACTATCTTTGTCAACAGTTCCAATGTGTCAGTAACCTTCCTTGTTCCGTGAGCAACTTCTTTCTTGTCATGATCTTTTTACCTAGAATTGGTTTTTTGTAGATCTCATGTGAATTTTTTACTTTTTTTATTGTAAAAATACTGTACAGAGGGGTTACAGTTACATGAATAAGGTAAAGAGTACCTTTCCTATCGAACATTGTTACCTCCTCCTTTGTTTTTCTCCTACCATCTCTTCCCTCCCCACCTCCCCAGCTTCTCCCACCTGTCCCCTCGTCCTCCCCCCAAGTTGTAAAGTTTGTTTTCAACATAGTGTCTTGTACATTTCATTGTTACAATGGGTCAACTTGTATCCTTATTTCAGCATTTTGTTATTTCCCTTCCCCTCCCCAAATTAGAAAAATGTATATACAAGATGTGCAGGGCACCAACATCAAATACAGTGAAAACAGGGGTTACACCATGGGGGAAGAACATACGAGAGAAACAAAATAAATCATATAGTATATTTTAAATATGTTAAAAAACAATATCAAGAAAGAAAAAAAACCACTTGTGTCCCTATCTTGGGATTCATTTCACTTAACACCATCTTATGTGGTCGTATGTTTCACATCACTTTTATAAAACATCATGGTCTCAGAGAAGTCTGTACTCACCCAAATTCATATAGTTTCCTTTCATCATTCCCTTCTATTTCTTGACATTCCTTGTGTTTTCCTTAATGACTATCAGCACTTCACATAATGTTAGGAAGTATTGCTTTTAAGCATGTCTGTCTGTTAGACTCTAGAGCTCTATGAGTATAAAGCATTTCCTAACTCCATATGGATAGTTTATTTCTAGTCTTTCCTGTTTCTCTAAATTGAGCTTGTCAATGAATGTGTTTGTTAAACAAGGAAGAGAAATATTATACATATGTCACCAAAGTCAAAGCTGTTCACCAGAGTATTCAGTAATGGTGAGAGATTCAACATCTGTTCTCTTTAGTAGAGTAGCTACTAGCCTCATCTAGTCACTGAGCACTTGAAATGTGGCTAGTGAGTATAAGGAACCAAATTGTATAATTAATTAATTACCCTGGCCTGGGGCTTGAACTCAAGGCTTGGTTGCAGTGCTTGAGGTTTTTGCTCAAGGCTAGCACTCTACCACTTGGGCCATAGCTCCACTTCTGGCTGTTTTTCAGTAATTAATTGGAAATAAACATCTCAGAGACTTTCCTGCTGGGCTGGGCTGGTTTCTAACTTTGATCCTCAGATCTCAGCCTCCTGACTAGCTAGGAGTACAAGTGTGAACTACCAGCACCTGACAACTTATTTAATTTTAATTAGTGTAATTTAAACATAAGTTAAGCACATGTTCTTGGTGGTTGTCTTTGTTGTTGTTGTGTTTTGTTTTTGTTTTTGTGTGTGTCCTGGGGCTTGAGCTCGGAGTACTATCCCTGAGCTTCTTTGGATCAAGGCTAGCAATCTATCATTCAAGCCACATGGCCACTTCTGGCTTTTTCTGAGTAATTAATCAGAGATAAGAGTCTTACAGACTTTCCTATCAGGCTGGTTTTGAACCACCATTTTCAGATCTGAGCCTACTGAGTAACTAGGATTGCAGGAGTGAGCCACTAGCACACAGCTCATGATTATCTTTAGAGGCTCTTTTTCAATATCTGTTGGACAAAAGGAATTTTGGATGAAACTGTAGAATGTTTTTCTGATTTAGACAAACACTTCTAAAAGCATTTTACATAGCTACCCTCCTGAAATATCTTCTTTTATGTTGATGGACTATGTGGTTTTGGAAATTTAAGTATTTTTTCCTTCTTTATTATTCTTTTCCTTATTTTAATAATGATTTTAGAAATGATGATATCTTATTTTTTTCATGTTGTAACACTTTTGGTTTGGATTCATACTCCAGATAGTTTAGAATTTAATTTTTCTTAAAGAAAGCCTCTTATATAGTTCGATACCTTTCTTTACAATAGCAAATAAACACAATTTTTCTTTATTTCCTGAATAGTTTTAGTGATCATTAGGGGCTGCTTTTTAAAATTTCTTGCTGTTTATATGTAATTTGTGTTTTACATCTGGTTGTCCATTTTCTCCATTTCAGGAATTGTCCTGAATGAAAGAAGTGACTAAAAGCAGTTGTTGACTGACAGGTCTAACTTTAGGATGTAGCAACAGGTGATGAACAGGCAAGTCTATCTCTTCCTAGTCCCATGAAAAAATCTAAGGATGTGTTACCTTGGGTTGCAGCAGAAGTATCAGTATTTTCTGGTATCTTGCTCTACTTGCTTAGAAAGCTTACTTTTCAGTTAGCCTGGGATTCAACTACCACTTACAAGAAATACACACTAAAGACCCATGAAGAACAGGGTGGAGAAAAGAGTTGGTGGAGATGTCTACTGTTAGTAAGCCTGATTTCTAAGAGCCAACTCAACTCTTCTTTGTCTGCTGATTCAGAACTTCTGCATTTTAAGAAGAGTGGATCCTGAGTGTTTTGTGGGGGTGGGGTGGGGGAGTTTTTGAGCTGAATTCTCTGTTTTTCTGGCTTATCTTTTTAATTCATCTCATTTCCAGTTGTACATATTCATCAAAATCTCTAGAGATCTTTCTTGTTATTTTGAATACTAATTCATGTTTATTCTCTTTTGTGCTTGTCACTGTCATTTGACTTAAATTATGAGAGCAAGGTGAAGTTAATTAAGGTCTTTAGCATGAGCTTATTCACTGGCTATATGTATTATGAATATTGGAAATACTGGTATTGTATTTATTTTGTCTTTTTTGGAAGAATCCATTTTGTTGGAATTATACTGTTTATTCAAACTCCAGATTTCATCTCTAGGCATTCTGAGACCTAACGTAGGTGGGTTTCAGGTAAGATGTGCTAAAAACAAGCAACCCAAAAAACAACAACAAAAAACATTAACTTGTAAAATTGGTGAGTGAAATCAGAGCGTGGGATTGGTTGGTTTGCATACAAAAGACATACAGGCATTTCATTATTTTGTCTAGATGATTTTAGGAGGGCAATCTTTCCTTGGTAAACAAATCTCAGATACGAAAATATCAGAAAATAATAAGACATGATTAACACAAGGGATATAACAACAGGTTAAAGATTATATTCCCTAGGTTTCCTTAGAGTAACTCTCAGATCAACCTTTAAAAAGTATTCTTGATATAGCTAGCTATTGGTATGCATTTTCCCTTCTGCTAGATGAAGGCTTGACTGGAAAGGTAGCACTATGACAACACCTTGAACTATAAGGTTAAAGTATCACATTGAGAAAAGAAGTAAATGTCGGGCTGGGAAGGTGGCTCTGTGGTAGAGTGCTTGCCTTGCA
>NW_012267289.1:8040459-8080890 GCF_000151885.1 Dipodomys ordii | reverse complement strand
AGGAGGAGGAGGAGGAGGAGGAGGAGGAGGAGGATCAGCAGCAAATATTCCATGTTGAGAAAAGAAGTAAATGACCAGAAATTACAAGACTCTCTAGTGATCATGTAGCCATCAAAAGGTAGTGAGGTCGGTGAAACTCAAGGGCACAATACTGTCCTGTAGACTAATGACTGAAGGTCCAATTGCAAACTCCAGAACAAGAAATGCCTAGGTTTTTATTTGAGAAAGAAACAAAATTCTATCTTATTTAAAACACCATGATGCTAGGTTTTCAGTTATTCAGAGACACATGGAAAATTTAGGAAACATATCTATGGATTATTAACCAATAAGGAGAAAAGGGCAGTCACATTTTCTATTTAGAAGTAACTTTTAATGACAAGTTTCATTTTTTACTTCTGGCATTTTTTTGTTCAAGAATACTGAAAATAGGAAAAGAATCATGAGGGCATTGCATTACTCCAGGAAAGACTGAATGCAAGCTTACTGGTATCAGAAAACTGGCATTAAGAAATTTTCTAATTTGAGCCAGGCATGGTGGCTCATGCCTGTAATTCTAACTAGTCAGGAGGCTGAGATCTGAGGATCATGGGCAAGAAACTACTTGAGACTCTTATCTCCAATTAACAAGCAGACAACCAGAAATGGTGCTGTTGCTCAAGCCGTAGAGTTCTAGCATTGAGCTGAGGAGCTGAGGGACAGCGCCCAGGCCCAGAGTACAAGTCCCATGACCAACCAAAAATAAAAAAAAGAAATTTTCCAATCTGACAATTTGACTCTTAATGGACAAAGCTTAAGGCAAGACAGAAAGACAGGGTTACAAGACATTGAAAGAAATAAAAAGGGCTTATAGCTTTTTAAAAATCAGAATTTGCATTATCTCTAACTGCATATCATGTTATTATCTCTTCATTAGTGAAGAGGTGCATTCTGAACAAATTTTAGAAATTCAAAAGCTAGTAATTACCTTAATTCCTACATCAGATGCTTTATTTGCTAATTATTGTGGCTAAATTTTGAAGCAGTTTTTAGTTTGTCTTTTCCTGATTAGTTTATGAAGACCTTAAATTTCAGTGTGGCTTTGCTTATTATGTTCCTATATAAAATAAAATGCTTGATAAGAAATGTACTCATTATCTTGCCCATGTAATTGTAACCCCTCTGTATTTTCACAAAAAAGTATTTTATTTCTATAGTAAAGGACACATTTTGTTTTATTCATTTATTTTTATTTTTAAAAATTTATTTGTAAGTAGTTATACAAAGGTGTTGCCATAAACCTCCCATGCTCCTGGATTGGAAAGGTCAACATCATGAAAATGGAAATACTTCCCAAGGTTATCTACAAATTCTATCAAATACCTATCAATATTCTAACATCATTCTTGAAGGAAATAGAAGAGGCAATCCAAAAATTCATATGGAACAATAAAAGACCCTGAATAGCAAAAATGATCCTTAACAGAAAAACAGTGCTGGAGGAATATCAATACCAAATTTCAAACTCTACTACAAAGCCATAGTAATCAAAACAGCTTGGTACAGGCACAAGAACAGACCTGAGGGACCAATGGAATAGAATTGAAAACCCAGAAATGAACCATCTAATAGCCATCCAATCTTCGATAAGGGAGCTAAAACAATAGAATGGAAGAAAGACAGCCTCTTCAGTAAATGGTGCTGGCAAAACTGGTTAATCACTTGTAGAAAACTAAAGCTAGATCCTTATATATCACCCTGCACCAGAATCAACTGCAAATGGATCAAAGACCTCGGAGTCAAAGCAGACACTCTGAAAATATTACAGGATGGAATAGGAGAAACTCTAGGTCTCCTTGGCACAGGCCAAAATTTTCTTAATAGAGACCCAGAAAACACAACAAATCAAAGACAAATGGGACTGCATGAAATTGCAGAGCTTCTGCATGGCCAAGGACATAGCTAACAAGATCAACAGAAAGCCTATAGACTGGGAGAAGATCTTTACTAGCTGTACAACGAACAAGGGTCTCATATCTAAAATATACATGAAACTCAAAAAATTAAATCCCCCAACAACAAATCCTCAAAGAAACATCTGTCCAATAAATAAGTGGGCTAAAGACTTAAAGAGAAACTTTTCTGAAGAGGAAAGAAGGAGGGCCAATAGACACATGAAGATATGCTCAACCTCTCTAGCCATAAAAGAAATGCAAATCAAAACAACATTGAGATACCACCTCACTCCAGTTAGAATGGCTATAATCAAGAACTTTAATAACAACAGATGCTGGAGGGGATGTGGCCAGAAGGGAACCCTACTGCATTGTTGGTGGGAATGTAAACTTGTTCAACCACTTTGGAAAGCAGTATGAAGGTTCCTCAAAAAACTCCACATAGAGCTCCCCTATGACCCAGCAATCCCACTTTTGGGTATTTACCCAAATGATCACAAACAAGACCATACTAAAGCTACCAGCACAACTATGTTTAGTGCAGCATTATTTACCATAGCTAAGATATGGAAACAACCCAGATGCCCCTCAGTAGATAAGTAGATGAATGGATCAAGAAAATGTGATATGCATATGTATGTGCACACAATGGAATTCTATGCCTCTATCAGAAAGAATGACATTGCCCATTTGTTAGGAAATGGAAAGACTTGGAAAAAATTATAGTAAGTGAAGTAAGCCAGGCCCAAAGAAACATAGGTCCCATGGTTTCCCTTATTTGCAAAAACTAGTATATGTCTCAAACAAGTAGAAAAGTTCAGATAAGTTGATTTTAGGTGAAATGAACCCCAAGATAAGTATTCAAATGTTTTTTCTTTCTTGTGTTTGTTTCTAACATATTTATAAGATGATTTATATTTTTGCTTTGAATGTCCCTCCCCGACAGTATAACCCCTGCTTTCATTGTATTTGATGTTGGTATAATTTGTGGAGGGGAAGGGGAAAAACAAATTGTTTAAATAGGGATGCAGGTTGACCCATTGAAACAATGAGATGTACAAGACGCTATGTTGAAAAATGAACTTTACAACTTTGGTGGGGGGATGGGGGGGGTGGGAGGGGTGGGGGGTAGGGAAGAGATGGGAAGGGGAAAGAAAGGAGGAGGCAACAATGCTTGATAAGAAATATACTCATTACCTTGCCCATGTAATTGTAACCTCCATGTACAGTATTTTCACAATAAAAAAATTTAAAAAAAGGTGTTGCCATTTAACAAAGCAGTCTATGAATACAATGTATCTGGATCAATGTCACCCTTTCAACATTCTACCCATGTCTCCTTTATTCACTCATTCTCCAACACATATACTTTTAATTTCATTAAAATTTTAGCCTTGTTCTTTACAAATCATTGAGGGGATTCAAATTTAATTCTAAAAAAGAGATTGTTTAATTTTTCTTCCTATCTCTCCATATTTTTTTACATGATACTTTGTAATTGTTAAAAGAGAATTGATCTCTTTAATTGCAACATGGGAAGATCTCCTCAGCAATAAAGAACTTTCTTTTACAAAAATCTGGAGAATAAGTGGGGCGCCGGGTGGCTCATGCCAGTAATTCTAGCTACACAGTAGGCTGAGATTTGAGGATCATGATTCAAAGCTAGCTTGGGCAGGAAAGTCTATGAGACTCTTACCTCCAATACACCACCAGAAACCGAAAGTGCTTCTGTGGCTCAAGTGGTAGAGCACTTGCCTTGAGCTGATGAACCGAGGGACAGCGCCCAGGTCCAGTTCCCAGGCTAGGAGTTCAAGTCCCATAACTGACTCACACAAAAAAATCTGGAGACTTTACTAAAGGACCAATAACATTATTTTATAGAGCTTTATTTGTTCCATTGTAGAAAAATAATAACTTCAAAATGTATGTATTATACATTTAAAACTTTCAACATTTGTTAAGCATAGTCTTCAAAATTTTCTACTTGAATATTTCTGGGAAGTATTTTCTGAGTCTGTTTCTTTCCAGCCATATGACATTTAAATGAAGATGGACATTGTTTCATTTAAGTGGGACAGTTTGGAGCTTAGAGTTGAAGCAAGAGAAGGTTTGTTTTTGCTTTAGCAAATTTATTTAGCTTACATGTACATACTGACTCCGTTAATCATAAACACCCTTTAAGAAAAGCAGTGTCCCCATTTTAGGGAACAAGCTAAGAAATCCTAGTTGCTCAACCTTGAGCCTTTCTCTCTTTAAGTATTTCACTAGTTAATCTCTACAGAAGCCTGCACTGTACTCCTCTCCCTGTCTTCACCAGGGAATATCCCGTACTTTCTTGCTATGGTATAAAAATCTACATTAAATAAATCATTAAATCCCAGAGACTATAGGTAATGGAAGGCATTCTATATACTTCCATTTCATTGTAATGGTATAGTTCAGTCATTAGGTCCATGAAATAGTAACACAGTCACAGAGGTGCTGTAGCTTGCTGCATTTATGGATTGCCATACTAAATATAATAGCAAGTCCCATATAATATATGACCATGCCCAAATGAAAACTGAACTTATTTCCAAAGAATCATGCTTATAATGTTTAAGGTAAAGGTCAATGCATTAAATTCAGGGCTAAGACTCCTGAAACAGCCATTGTATCTGAATGAAATGTCTGGTTGACATTTATGATGAGTAGGAAATGAACAAATACACTCACAGTGATGGATATAAGCTAATAACAATGTCAATAAATTCACATCATTTGGTTGTTGTATCTTAATCATAGGTGAACTAGTGGGTGTCTATTTTTGTTTCTTAGGCCTAGCACACAGATGCCTGAATTTCATGTCCAGTCCAACAGTGAGACCAAGTGCCATAACACATGAAGTATGGCTTGTGGGAATGCAAAGATGGATTTGTCATCAGTCCACTTTTCACACTGATTGCAGAAAAGGTATGAACCTAAACAGCTGTGATATAAATACTTGAAGTTTTAGAGGACAAATATAACTAAATATCATTATTCATTAGAGGTTGGGTAATATAGTCAGAGGACATGATGGGCTTTCTAAGAAGAGCACTAAGTATGATTAAAATTGTGAGTAATAAAGAATATGGTGTGTCTGTGACCAACACTAATGAAGGACTGCTAATCTAATCAAGGATTAGCTAAAAGGGAGAGAAGTCAGGAGATGAAGCTAAACATACATTCCAGCAGAGACCAATCATACAAGAACATTGAATTTCTAGATTCAGGAGCTAGGATTTGGCCTAGTGAGTGAAGAAAATCCATAGAAGTATTTTAAATAAATAAGAGAATTTAAAATTGAGCCAGAATTGCCTCATATTTAAAACAATATATTAGTAAAATGATCTATATGCTGAAAAGGAAAAAAGAAATGATTTATCATGTCTCAATTCTTTACAAAAGTTTACTCAAAATGGTCAAAGATCTACAAGTAACGTGTTAAATTATGAAACTTCTAGAGGCCAGAAGAGGAGAAAAATTTTAGGTAAGACCCTTTTATACATTACTTGAAGAGCACCATCCATTAACCTATGAATGATTCTATTTCTTGTTGGGTAACAATACTAATTGTCATAATTGATGCAGAGAACTAAAATTCTCATATGCACTAAGGAGATGTAAAGTGTTGCATCCCATTTAGGGAAGTCTGGAAGCTTCTTATAAAATTAAGCGTATCTAGTCATTGCACCCCGTTATGTATTTGCCCAAGGTACCTGAAATGCATAGTTACACAGAAGCCTGTACATCTATGTTCATAGCAGGGTTCCTTTACTATTTTGGTAGGGGAGGCCATATTGTGGATTGAACTCAGGACCTCCTGCTTCTTAGACCACTTTTTTTCTGCTTTAGGCAAGCTCATTTACACTTGAGCCATACTTCCAACCCTTATAGTTTTAGTTATTTTTCAAAGAGGACCTTGAGCTTTTGCCCAGGCCAACCTCCACCTGAGATTCTCCTACCTCTCCTTGATATAGCCTATGGTTTTATTTACCTAGCCTATAGTTTTATTAACAATCACCAAAATCAGAACCATCTCACGTATACTCAAGCACCGACTCCCAAAAGAAAAAATGGTTTGTGTGAACAAAGGAACAATACTTAACAACATAAACAGGATGAAGCTCAAGTGCATTTTGTGAAGCCAATAAAACCAAACTCAAAAGGCTACATATTGCTAAGTTCTACTCATATATTAAGTGAAGTAAACCAGACCCAAAGAAACATAGGTGGCATGCTTTCCCTCACATGTGTTTACTAGAATGTGCTTACAAATCTACAAGTAAACCACTGGATGGTTAAAAAAAAAACCAAAGTACACTGGGCCATGATAAAACAAACATGTCTCTAGGCATTCACACAGAGTGAGATCAAAGGAAGATATTCTTAGCAAAAGATTACAAAGGCCCAATAGCTATGTTCATCTGATCACATAAATAATATCTATTGAAATAACTCCAGGAAATGGGAATAAGAGGTTTTTGTTTTCTTTTCTTTTTGTCTCATTTGTTCACCTATCTGCCTTTGGGAGGGCAAAGAGTAAGCACAGAAATGGTGGGACCAAAAGTGAAAAAATATAGCAGGGACACTAGATAGTGTGCTGAAAATGAAGTATACAACCTATGGGTGGGGAAAAACGAGGACACAGAGAAGGAAAGAGTGACATTGTTAAAAAAGAAATGTACTCTTCATCTGACTTATATAACCCTTCTATAATCACTGTTACAACAACACTAAAAGTGCACTGAAGAGAATTGTAATGAATAAATTCAGAAGGAAAGACAGAAATAGAAAAATCAACCGTGGTAGGCTGGGAAGGTGGCTCAGTGGTAGAGTGCTTGTCTTGCATGCATGAGGCCCTGGGTTGGATTCCTCAGTACCACATAAGCAGAAAAATCTGGAAGTGGAGCTATGGCTCAAATGGTAGAGCTCTAGCCTTGAGCTGAAACAAGCTGAGGGACAACACCCAGGCCCAGAGTTCAGGCCCTATGACTAACCAAAAAACAAATCAACCATAGAATATAACAGATGTAATTATTCCAGACTAGATGTTCTTACAGATGATAGATTAATAAGCAAAGTTTGAGGAAAGTAGGGTATTTCCCTAGTATAAAGTATCTCTCTTCTATACATGTATTATTTACAAAAGTGGAAAAAATAAAACACTGCAGTTTTATAACCTAGAAGACGCTCCTGAGTCTGTGACATCTATTAATATTCTCAAAATAGGACATGTGGACATCATGTCCTTTCTCACAAAACATAAAGAATACATAATTTCTGTGATAGTCCTGCCAAAAATAGAAAAAAAGAAATACAGAGCCTCAGCCTAATCATGAGTAAACAATAGGCTTAGGTAAACTGAAGGACATTTTACAAAAGAAAAGACGCTGGTCAGAATTCAGTACTAGAGAAATGTGTCAAGATCAAAGACAAAGAAAGACTGAAGAATTCTCATTTATGGGAGAAACTAAGGACATGTAACCTGCAATCCTGGAGTTTAGATTTGAACAATGAAAGAGGACACCAGTGGAAAAGCTAATCAAATATGAATGAAAGTCTGGAGTTTCATCAATACTACTGTACTGGTATTTTTATTTGGTTGTTGTTGTTCATTTCTTGCCTTTTTTTGCTTTCCTTTTTTAAGACAAAGTCTTGGACCAGGCATGTCTTGAATTCATGATTTCTTTTTTTGTTTTGATTTGCATTTCTTTCTTTCTTTTTATTGTGAAACCCTGCTTTCACTGTATTTGATGTTGTTATAATTTGTGGAGGGGAAGGGAAAAAACAAATCATTTAAATAGGGACACAGGTGGACCCATTGCAAAAATGAGTCGTATAAGTCATATGTCAAAAACGAACTTTACAACTTTGGTGGGGGGGGGGAGGAGGGTTAGGTTGGGTGTAGGGGTGGGGGGAGGATGGGATGGGAAGGGGAAACAAAGGAGGAGGCTACAATGCTTGAATTCATTATTATTTTGTCTTAGTCTCTCAGATGCTATGATTACAAGCATGGCTACCATTTCTGGCTTATTTCTTGGTTTGCTAATAGTCATGTTTTCATAAAACCCGGGGTAATGAATTGAAGGTTATAGAGAAAATGAATTATTTTCATAACATTGTCTGTCCTTCTGAAATTGATTCAAAATGAGAACAAAAAATTCATAGTAACATATTTCAAAAACAAAAGCAGCAGTAACATAATATTGGCACCAAACAAGCATTAAAATACAGAGTCCTGGTTTCAAACCTTAGTACCAAAAAAAAAAAAAAAAAACTCACGGAATTAAATGAAGACCTTGTCAGAATTCCAATATTTAAGTTCATGGATTTTTTTTTTAAATTAGAAATCAGGCTGGTTATTCAGGCCTTCAGATGACTGTTAGGAACCTCATGGATTTCTTTAGAAATGATTGATTGTGCTACCCTCTGGCCTGGCAGGTTTGTTCTCATTCTTGTGAATTTATGGGTAAAAATTCATGCATTAAAGATGGATTTATCTAGTTTATCTATAAATATCCCCCAAATTCAGATTGGTCATATCATTCAGAATAAGTTCTATTTTGGAGATGATATGTAAAGATTTTTTAAATCCTTTTTATGGTGCCAGTCCAAGGGCACCAAAAAATCAGGGACTGGGCACTGTCCCTCAACATTTTTGCTAAAGTCTAACACTACCACTTGAGCCACAGCTGTACTTCTGGCTCTTTTGGTAATTAATTGGAGATAAGAATGTCATGGACTTACCTGCCTGGGCTGGCTTTGAACTTCAGTCCTCAGATCTCAGCTTCCTGAAAAGCTGGGATTATAGGCTGAGCCACGAGTGCCTGGCTGGAATTTGTTTTTATATCATGCTAGGTAGCTTCATTCCATTTTATTTGGCATTAAAAAGTATTAAAAGGAAATTTTTTATATTCATAAAATTGTACTTACCTTCTCTTTTCCTTTCTATTTCTTACAATATTCAGGGTTACCTTCACACTGAAAAACTTGTCATTATATTAAAAAAAAACCTGTTCCTACTTATCCTGATAATTAGCTGAATAGTTGAGAGATGAGGGGAACCCCAGAAGGAGGATGGAGGTTAGAGGTAGGTCTAGGGAGGTAATTAAAATGAATGATCTTGAGGAAATCCAGATGCTTAAACACTGAAGGGAATAAATTTCTCCTGAACTCACACAAAGTTTCTTCTCTCTTCTAAGGTGGAAAGTATGCTCTAGCAGAAAGAAAACATGCTGTTGATCCCAATTAGCCCCAACGATGCTTGAACAGGGTGAGATGCCAAGGCCACTATGCTGTGTCATCTTGTTATTATGTTAAAGCCATATTTGGTCCATCTTATGCCTATGAATATGTATTCTGTGATTATTCCAAAGGGGAAAATACTTTGAGTTATAGTATTTCAAATCCCTTGAGACTCCTGAAATTTCACAAGAACAATTCATCACTATTTTCAATAAGAGCCAAGAGTAAATAGAGTAAAATAAATATAAGTCCCAAATTTATCACTGCTTCTGTCTGAACCTTTCCTCTCAGGTTAGATTTCTTCCTACTTTATTTATTTTTTTAAAATCTTATCTCTTCTACCTCATGGAAAACAGAGCAGCAGTGTCTGCCTGACCTATACACTCCTGAGACCTCAGGATACTCATGGCCTTTCTAACTTGGTCTAGTCAGCTTTCTTCTCAGGAGCTATTTCAAACATTTTAGGCCTACCTCAACTCTCTATTTACCATCTCAGCCAATGATCTCACTTTTGACATCACTGAATTAAGAAAAAAATAAGTCTAGTAACTCCAGAGGAAAATGGAGCCTTCCAGAGACCGCAGAGTTTATACTTCAGTATAAACTGCTTCATACCTGGCTAAGATCATTTTGATATCTTTTTTCTCTTCTAAACCATTGGGGATTTAGTAAAGGAAGAGAAGCATAGTCAACACAAGAGCAAGTTCATTTAAGATGAATGCAGTATATGATTAGAAAAATAAAACCAGAGGTAGACCCAAGAATCTGATTTATGAGGAGAAGGACCTAGGGGTTTCCCCATTCATTGCTGAATAGCTAATGCTTGAGATATTTAAGCTACTCTAGCCTGGCATTTACACATTATTTGAATGAATGAGCAACTTAAAAGACTGCCCACTAATTGCCAGTTAAGGTATCAACAGTAACCTAATTTGTATTGTCAAAGCTATCAGTCTGATTGCAATGTACACATATCTATTGGATTTTAGCCTCATGATGTAGCTAAGGGGTTGGGCCTTCCTAATTGCCCTCCTTAATAGCTGGCTTCTCAAACCTTATTGTAGTCGGTTTAAAATTTTATCCTATTACCTCTCCTTCCCTCATCCCTAGAAACCTGTCTTTCCTCTTGTAGTTGTTACTGTCTCTCTTAGTTAGGATGCATGCCATGCTCAATCTCCTCAATGTCTTGGGACAGCTCATCCTCCCTGCTGCTCCTGCTACGAAGCATCACTCCTCATCTACTCTCTCCTTTGTATCTGTGGTCCAACTTAGCCAAGCTCCAGGGTTCTCTTGGAAGTATTTAACTTGATGGCGCAGGTAGCTTAAATTTGACATGCCCTCAATTAGAAACCACTCAATCTGTAAATCTGTTATCTGCTATCTCTCCAGAATTTTCTCATCATCTTTTTATGTACTGCAGACATAACTATGGAAGTCATTTGAAATAATATCCTCTTCCTTCATTTTCCCTGTACCATTGCTCAAGTTCCTGTACCATCACTGAAATCTCTTCATTTAGCCTTGAAAATATGTCTTGAGTCTATTCCTTCCTTTCTTTCTTTAGATTGGCTTATGTAAGATATTTCCTCATTATTTTTCATTTGAGTAGCTGCAACAAACTCTATATTATTTTGCCTGCCACATCTTTTTTCTTTGATGATGTAATCCACCTTGATTTATAATGACATCACTTTAATCTAGTCCTCTTTTGGCATTATTGGGATTTGAATTCTGGGCCATATAAGCCAAATTCCAATCCTTTTAGCTTTGGCTTATTTTTTGCTGGGTCCAGCCTTGGATTAAGCTCTGCCCTCATCTGCCTCTTATATAACTGGAACTGTATGCATGAACCACCATGCTCTACTTTTTTCTTTCAGTAGTATTGGGGTTCTGAACTGAGAGACTAAGAAAATCTCTCTCACCACATTAGGCATAGTTTGTTCCACTGAGATTCTGCTTTTTAAAATTACAATTATATAAGATTTCTTTTGTCTTTTCCAGTAGATGTCTCTATACTATACTAATAGTGACTAGATGAACATGCATTCAGTAAATATTTGCTTAATAAGAATGAATACATTAAGGATTACTCATACCCATACAAGTATATATCATACTGTATTAAAAAAAAACAGTGCTCTACATTTGTGTTTCTTCTAGTGGACTGTCTTTGGAAAACAAGCTTCTCTAGAGAGCTGGATCTGTTTACTGGCTCTCTAGGTTTTAATCAGTGATAGATTCTGATATCTGCTGGTGTTTGGAAAATATTCTTTTTGGTAAACCAAAGCAATTCCTCTCAAACGTTAAACTACTATAGATTGCAGAGTAGCTGACTATCGGGGAAAAAAGTCTAATATCCCTTAGTGGAAACAGGTTTCCAAACTGTTTTACATCCTACTCTATATATCTTATATCTCTGCTATCATTGCATGTTAACTGCTCTTATTTAAAGGTACATGTTGATGGCTTGAACCCCAGGATGGCAATACTGGCAGTGGTGAGTCTTTAGGAGCTGAGGTTAGTGAAAGATCCTCAGGCCAGTAGGGAAAGAATTCAGAGAGAACAGTCAGGTTTCAAACACCTACTTCTGCATTCCACCATGCTCTGAGTAGTTTTGATCTGCCACATATCCTCAGCATGATTGGTTGCCATACCATAGTCCCTCAATAATGGGGCCCGTCAATCCAGGACTGGAAAGTCCCAAATTGGGAACCAAAAGAAGCCTTTTATGTTACTAATGTTAATTATTACTTTGCAGTGACAGAAAGTTGGCTAATGTAATATCTGGCTGATTTGTCTGACAGAGAAAAAAAATTAACTATCGCTTTTCTATCTTCCAGATAAGAACATACACATTATCAACTTACACTAATGTCCTTTTCTTGTTCTGCTTCTTCCTGAACCCCTCTAACTTTTTGAATCACCACGATAAATGTAAATTTATTTTAAAGTTGAAGATAAGGTGGCAAGTTTTCAGGGACATACTAACATTTTGTGACTCTTTTCTCTTGTCAAAAGAATAGAATTATAAATTATTAGCTATCCTGCACTTTTCAGACTTTTGGCAAAGAAAACAACTCAAGACCTAGTAAGAGTGTGCAACTTGTGCAAATACAGTTAGATAGAAAGCAGATATATAATAGTGGCAACGGTCACAGTGAAAAATCTCCTAAAGAGGTCTACCCGTGACAATGAGAGCTAAATTCTGGGACCTGAGAGACAGTTTTTACATAGGTACTATAATGTTTTTGACTGTTTGGAATTTTCCCACCATATCTTTCTGGAAGTAGTACTGTTCTTGAACATACCAAGATGTGTTGGGCATATTCAGAACATTTTGTTACTGCTTCAATACTGTTGTGATCATTAAGGGTATCTTATGATGCAATGACACAGTGTTTGAGAAGCTATTGAGACTATCTTACATTCTTCTTTTCTGGATTATGATTTTGTTGAGAGACAGCTAGTAGACCTGAATGTAGTTGTTACACAATTAGTTGGAAGATATACCATTATTTCTCTTTCTCCTGGGTTGCATCATTATGCATTCAAACTGCAGAGCTTAGCTTTCTAAAGTGTAGTTCTTAATAATAAAACTGCAATTTCTTATAGAAAGATAGCTCTAACTCTTCTAGTTATGCAGTTAAAACACTAGTGTGTACATTATCTGTTACAAATTGCTACTACTTGTGACACTTATGGCTGCAAAGCTGTCCTCTAACTGATGGCTTCTATTGGTTTCTCCCAGAGCAAAAATATGCTAAACATCTGGTTACAGGCTGATTATCCTCTTTTCCTATCATTTGTATCTTAACCGGTTAATGAAATTGTGATGTGTATCACATAAAGAGGTTCAACTTTTATCAGAAAATCTTTTTGCATAATACAGCTTTTAATCATTTAGCTTTCAAGCTTAGCATAAAATCAGGTATATGTGCAGAGAGCAAAAGTGATGGGAAGAACACTGTGATATAGCTAAAAGACTTGTACACAAAAAATTGTGTATATATTAAAACTTTACAAAAGAATCTTATTAACACTTTATAATTTGTAGTTCTTTTAACCAAGAGTCAATGTATTTGCTCCTCAGACTCCAGGATACTCTCCAAAACTGCCCCTCTAAGCCCATTCTGCATCTTTATCTTCATCAGTATATCTTTTTATGCAATGGGGTAGTCTTTAGGGAACATTAATTGCTAGCTATCTCTTAGCTACTTAAGGGCAATCTTGCAGCAATTACCATGTATTTATGGGAATGAGGCATTCATTTATTTATTGCTTTTCTCCTAACAATCCCATAGCACTTTAGTTAAGATGGTAATAGTATGAACTGCAGGCTGATCTTTACGGGAATGATTTCCTTCTCCATCTTCACTCACTGCCTACTACGGTAGTACCACATTCTACTTCTAAACATTAATGGTAATCACACTCATCAGCATTCTAACCTATTTTTTCTCAATTTCCCTATAAATGAAATGGGATTTTCTTTTTCCTTAAGTTGGGCAAGACTCTTTTTGTAATAGCCCCACAAAAAATAAAATACCTAGGAGTTAACTTAAGAAGTGAAGAAACTCTAAGATGAAAACTTTAAAAACCTGAAAAAGGAAATTAAAGCAGAACTAAGGAAGTGGAAAAACCTCCCATGCTCCTGGATTGGGAGGATTAACATCGTGAAAATGGAAGTACTCCAAAGGCTATCTAGAAATTCAATGAGATACCTATCAATATCCCAACTTCATTCTTCAATTTAATAGAAGTAGCAATCTAAAAATTCATATAAAACAATAAAAGACTCTGAATAGTAGAAACGATCCTTAGCAGAAAGAACAATGCTGGAGGAATATCAATAACTACTACAAAGCCATAGTAATCAAAACAGCTTGGTACAGGCACAAGAACAGACTTCAGGACCAATGGAATGGAACTGTAGACCTAGAAATGAACCCATGGACATATAGCCATTTATCTTTGATAAGGAAGCTAAAAAAATGGAATGGAGGACAGCCTCTTCAGTAAATGGTGCTGGCAAAATTGGTTAAACACCTGTAGAAAACTAAATCTAGATCCTTACATATCACCCTGCACCAAAATCAACTCCAAATGGATCAAATACCTCAGAGTCAAAACAGGCACCCTAAAAACATTACAAGAAGGAATAGGAGAAACTCTAGGGCTCCTTGAAACAGGACAAAATTTTCTTAATAAAGATCCAAAACACAACAAATCAAAGAAAGGTTGGACAAATGGAATTGCATGAAACTGCAGAGCTTCTTCATGGTAAATGACATAGCAAGCAAGATCAATAGAAAGCCCATAGATTGGGAGAAGATCTTCACTAGCCCTACAACAGACAAGGGTCTCATATCTAAATTATAAGAACTCAAAAATTAATCCCCCAACAACAAAGAAACAACTGCCTGATTTCCAGAAGAAATCAGAATAGACAATAGACACATGAAGAAATGTTCAACTTCTCCAGCCATAAAGAAATGCAAATCAAAATAAAATTTAGATACTACCTCACCCCAGTTAGAATGGCTATAATCAAGAACTCTAATAACAACAGATGCTGGAGGGGATGTGGACAGAAGGAAACCCTACTGCATTGTTGATGGGAGTGTAAACTTGTTCAACCACTTTGGAAAGCAGTCTTCAAAAGACTCCACACAGAGCTCCCCTATGATCCAGCAATCCCACTTTTGGTCATTTACCTGAATGATCACAAACAAGACCATACTAAAGCTACCACCAGGACTATGTTTATCACAGAATTATTCACCAAAGCTAAGATATGGAACCATCCCAGCTGCCCCTGAATAGATGAATATGTATATATATATATATGTATGTGTGTGTGTGTATGTGTATATGTATATAATGGAATTCTATGCTACCATCAGAAAGAATGACACCACCGCACTTGCTAAGAAATGGAAAGACTTGAAAATTTTATATTAAGAGAAGTAAGTCAGGCCCAAAGAAACATATGTCCCATGGTATCCCTTATCTACAATAACTAGCATATGTCTAGGAAAAGCAGAAAAGGTCAAAAACTATGTACATATGACCATATAAGATGATGCTAAGCAAAATGAACCCCAAGATGGGGACACAAGAGGTTTTATCTTTGTTGCTGTTGTTTTTAATGTACTTATAATGTACTGTGTGATTTTTGTGTTTCTTTTGTATGTTCTTCCCCAATGGTATAACCTCTGTTTTCACTGTATTTGATTCTGGTGCCCTGCATCTTGTATATACATTTTTCTAATTTGGGGAGGGGATGGGAAATAACAAAATGCTGAAATAAGGATACAGGTTGACCCATTGTAACAATGAGATACAAAGACACTATTTTGAAAAAGAACTTTTACAGCTTCGAGTGGGGGAGAAGTTGGGAAGTGGGAAGTAAGGGATGGTAGGGGAAAGACAAAGGAGGTGGTAACAATGCTAGATAGGAAATGTACTCATTACCTTACTCATGTAAGTATTATCCCTTTGTACAGTATCTTTACTATCTATCTATCTACCTACCTACCTACCTAAAAGAATTTGGGGAAGGATCTTGATTTGTAGATAATACAAATTTTGCTAAATCCAGGTCACTATTTTCATTTTGGGTGAGATTGATAAAGGTATAGTCACTGTTTTTGAAAGATTTGAGTAAAATGATCTACTTCAAGTTGACAAATATTAAAGATTATTATTAAATGTGTGCAGTTAATTTATAATAAATAATTCCTATATTTTTATATGGCTATGCATCTTTTTTCTTTCAATATGCACCAATTCTCTCTCTATGTAGATACATATATATCATATGTGTCTGTATAAAATAACATTATATATATATATATACTTATGAGATATGTATTGCTGATATATGTTAATATGTGAATACAATCACAGGAATCATGAAAAATGGTATAGTCTGCTTTATTAAAGGGGAAAATAAAGGTTTGATCATTTAAACCCTTTAATTTATTGTTGGACTTACATTTCTAGATATTCTTTAAATAAACCCATATAAAAAGATGTCAACATCAAGCTCAAATAGTTACTTTAAATGTTCTTTAGATGTTCATACCTCATCTTTAAACTATTTTTTATTCAATAGAGATATTAAACTGAAGAATTATCTTGAAATATTCAAAACAAATTAATGACAACTAAATCACAATGCTTTCTGATTTAGCAGGCTATTTCGGTCTCTGTTTCTTTGAGACTTTCCTTCTTCCCTCCCTCCCTTCCCTCCCTCCTTCCCTCCCTCCCCCCTCTCTCCCTCCCTTCCTTCCTTCCTTTTTTTATTCCCCATTAGGGGTTTGAGCTCAAGTCTTCTTAGACAGGTGAACTCTCACTTGAGCCACACCTCCAACTCTTTTTGTTTTAGGTACCTTCATAGTGTGTCTTGCACTCATGTCTGAGCTGGCTTAGAATGCAATGCTCCTCTTGGTGCTTTTGCATATATGGGATAACAAGTGGGTACTCTTCCCAGCTTTATTGGTTCTGATGAAAGCTAATGAATGTCTTGCTTAGCCTGGCATTAACTGTGATCCTCCTGATCTCTGCAAAATGAGTAGTTAAGATTATAGGTATGAGTCACCATTTGTCACCGAATGACTGGCATACCCAGCCGTCATGTTATCCTCAAACTTGGGATGACAGAGATGTACTTCCACATGAAACCACTGGGTGAGATCATTTCTCCTGAAATTTCTACCTTGGTTGCCTTTGAACTTCAATCAGATCTCCATCTCCTAAGCAGCTAGGAGTATAGGTTTGAGCCACCATGCTTGACCAGGATTGTTTTAGGGAAAAACAAGAAGAAAATTGAGCTGATATAGCCAATGCTACCAAGGGTCATTTTCACCTTATTTTGCAGATGTAGAAATAAAGAATAGAAGTGTTACATAATTTACTCAGCGATTCACAGATCTTGATGGCACAAATACCACTGCAGTCTATCTGCCTGGTTATCTATTACTGTGAAACAAACCATTCAACATTTATTGCCTTATGCACCTTTGTGCCACAAGACAACTATAGCTTCAGCCATCTGATAGTGGTGGTAGAGATTTGGTGTAGGATTTTAATGTTTGTATGGTCACTTGCGAGGCTGGCATTCAATCTATCAATGGAGAGCTCAGATGGGGCTGTTGACTGAAGGTCTCTTCTTTATAGTGCTTCATCATTCAGATTGCCCTTCCTCAGAATGGGGCCTAGGTTTCTGGAAGTGGCATTATAAGAAGACAAGAAGACATTTTACGTTTCTATGTAAAATGCTTCCAGTTATTACATATAATAAGTATATATACAGGCTAATCAAATGGCTAACGCTCAAGTCAATGTGGAGGGAAACTGCATACATATGAGTACTGAAAGGTTACTAATCTTGGGTGGGGATAGGAGAAGGGAAAGTGGGAGAAAAAATGCAGGAAGGGGTAACAAGTTCTACAAGAATTGTACTCACTACCTTACATACAAAATTGTAGCCCCTCTGTACATCACCTTGACAATAAAATTAAATTAAAAAACAGCCTATGGTTACACCTGTTGATGAATAACACTGTTCTCTGCTTTGTGAACTCTCAGGAGTTCACACAGTGCATAATCTGCATATCCTGACAAGCATTGCTGTCCAATGCATGTGATGATTCAGATGCAGTCAGTTACATAGGTTTATACTTTCTTGCTTCCAAATATGACATAAAATTCAACTTCACTTAATTGGTCATAAAAGAAAATTCAGATCTGTAAAAGAAGAAAAATCTCCCTCTCAAAGTGCTAAATCATTTTCATGAAAATTTTAATGTCACTCTACGTTGGGTTTTATATGTTTAATTCATTAGTGAATAAAATAAGAAGAAATATTGTTACATTTTATGGCCAATCATTACTCAAATAGCGAGTGTATAGTTGTATTTGTACAGCATATAGGACTTTGTATTTTTTAAGAAGTTTTCTGTCAAAGAAATGTCTTTTATTCCTCTGTTTTTTTATAAAAGAGAATTTTACTCCAGAAATTATAATCTTCTTCAAGATATATGAAGTATAATAATTTATTTCTTTTTCTTTTTTTATTGTGAAAATACCATACAGACATAGGTCAAATAGTTTACCTTATTTGCAATAACTAGTATATGTCTCAGACAAGCAGAAAAGGTCAGATAAGTTGATATTAGGTGAAATGAACCCCAAGATAAGGACTCAAATGGTTTTTCTTTCTTGCTATTGTTTCTAACATATTTATAAGATGATTCCTTTGTTGCTTTGTATGTTCCTCCCCATGGTATAAGCCCTGTTTTCACTATATTTGATATTAGTATAATTTGGGGAGGGGAAGGGAAAAAACAAATTGTTTAAAGAGGGATACAGGTGGACCCATTACAACAATGAGATGTACAAGATGTTATGTTGAAAAATGAACTTTACAACTTTGGCGCTGGGAAGCGGGGAGTGGGGGAGATAGGTAGGGATAGTAAGGAGAAACAAAGGAGGAAGCAACAATGCTTGATAAGAAATGTACTCATTACCTTGCTTATGTAATTGTAACCCCTCTATACCAAATAATTTATTTCTAATGCTATTCAGGTTAATAAATCCTGTACAGAAGTTTATGTCAAAATGATTTTCTCCACATACCACATTCTTAACTGTATAGGCAATTTATTTCAAAATAGTAGTGTTTTACTTAATGACCTGGAAAATTGAAACAGTTTCTTCTATTAGTATTGACATTTAGGAAAATATTTATACCCTTTACACTTGAGGTTAAATTAGCACTTATTTACAAGTAATGCCATTTGAAAGCTATTTGGTGATCAATGCAAATTCTGATCATGGCATAGCCTAGTATTCACACAATGAGGATGAAATAAAAAGATAACATCTGAACTAAGTTACTTTCTTAATGACTGTGGTACAGCTGTTAAGCTAAAAATCTCGGAGAGCTATCTAATAGAAATAATGAAGAAAATCAGCAGCTTACTCTTGGTGACAACACCTTCGAGGCGGATGATATTTGGGTGGTCAAATTGACCCATGATGCTAGCTTCTCTCAGAAAATCTCTTCTTTGTCGATCCATGTGGCCACCTTTCAAAGTTTTAATGGCTACTGGGATCTCTCTTTTCCCTGGTGTCTTCAAACGTCCACTACAGACTTCTCCAAATTCACCTTAAAATAAGAGCAAACACAGTTATTTCTAAGGCAAACACTTCTATTTCATAAAGATCAAATAAATGGTCATGCAGTGCCATCTTTTAAATGGAAATAACAAAATGGCTTTCTGAAACTTCTTCCTAAAAATTATTTTTGTGTGATAATATGCTTGATCAATAGCATTTATAATAAATACTGGAATGCATTTTCATATGCTGTACCACATTTTTGTATGCTGTACCACAGAATGAACACTGGGAGTTTTCCTTGATCTGCTGAGAAATTATGCCTGGAAGAATGGCTTATGCTAATGTAATTCTATAGAAAGCACTTGCTATAGTTCCTGTTCTCAATTCTTACAGAAGCCAAATGCCTGCTCCAATCAGGGAAACTATCAAGCACGTGTGGTTGATTTGATTCCTTGGGCTATATGCCTGCCCTGTACTGACCATTAGAAATCAATGCTGGGTCAATTAATGTAAGAATATATTTTTAGTTTTATTAAGTATAAGTAGTTGTAAAAAAAGAGTTACCATTCAACAAATAAGTTTATGAATACAATATATCTTGATCAATGTCATCCTTTTCACTGTTCTTTCCCATCCTTCCCCAAACTATCCCTCCCCTCAATTGTTTTAACTTTGTAGCCTATGAATTAAATGTTATGACAGTATTCTCCTCCTTTCCCCTCTTCATTTTGGACTCACAATTATATGACTGTATTTGCTAAATTAAATGTCTATATATGCTGAATTATAAGTGACATGAAGTGCAAATATGATAATCCATGTTTCTGCATTAGTTCTATTGAATATATTATGTATTTATTTATCAAGTATTTAATACATATATATATATTACTAGATTGATATGCATTGCTAAGAAGCATACAACTTTGTCTTTTTTCTCCCCTGTGAGTAATTCGCAAGTGAATTTAGATGAATATTTAAGTGTAACATTTAGGATTTTAGTGCCATTGCATATAAATTCTGTATTTCTTTTTTATTTATTTAATTTTATTTTTTATTTTTTTATCCTCCTTTGTTTCCCCTTCCCATCCCTTCCCATCTCCCACTCCCCCCCTGCATCCCCCACCCCAGCCAAAGTTGCAAAGTTCGTTTTTCAACATAACAACTTGTACATCTCATTGTTGCAATGGGTCCACCTGTATCTCTATTTAAACAATTTTTTCCCTTCCCCTCCACAAATTATACAAATATCAAATACAATGAAAACAGGTGTTATACCGTGGGGAGGGACATACAAAGCAGCAACAAAGAAATCATCTTATAAATATGTTAGAAACAATCACAAGAAAGAAAAAAACACTTTGAATCCTTATCTTGGGGTTCATTTCACCTAACATCAACTTATCTGACCTTTTCTGCTTGTCTCAGACATATACTGGTTATGACAAATAAGGGAAACCATGGGACCTATGTTTCTTTGGGCCTGGCTTACTTCACTTAATATAACTTATTCCAAGTCTTTCCATTTCCTAACAAATGGGGCAATGTCATTCTTTCTGATGGAGGCATGGAATTCCATTTCCTAAGTACAGCAATGACTAGAAGACTTTCTGAAATAGAATTTACTTTGAACTATAAACGATGAGTAGTGTTTGGAAATTCAGGAGAGGTTAGAACATTTAAGCCAGAGTGCAAAGAGGGAATGGAGAAAATTAAGACAAAAATTCAAAGGCCATAAACAGTAAAAAGAATGTATGTGGACACAGAGCTGCATGGAGACTTGGTGGGTTCCCCTAGGAATGAAGGCCATTGGCTTGCTCACTGCTATGTAATGCTTTCAACAAGCCAGGAATTCTATACCTTTTTTTAGATAATACTAATTATCTGCATTAACATAACAGCATGTTGTCTGATGCCCAGTTTATTCATTCATAAATTAAGGATAAAACTTTTCATGACTCAGTAATGTCCTTTCCCTGCAAGAATATGATTATGATCAAAGTGAGCAGACAGGTGAATGTGCGTATAAAATGTAAAGTGCTCTTCAAAAAGTGCTTTAAGTTAAGTCTTTGGGTAAGTGAAAGGAATATAAAATTAAACTTGTTCAGTGTGTCTGTTAGTTAGCAGCTGTAGCCAATTGTATAACTGCAAAATGCTCAGGGACATACAAAATTTTGCAATGCCATGGATTTGATTTATGCAGATTTTCTCTGGACTAATTCATCACAGTCAACTAAATGCTGACTACATATGAATACTGACTTCCTTAAGAGTAGATGTTAAAATCAAGTTCAACATTAAGTAGGAAGTAATAACACAAATCTGTGCTTTCCAAAAATTATTTATATATGTCCATTAGAAATAAAAAAGTTACACTAAGAGATTTTTTTGTAGTGTTCTTTTTAAAGCAACCACACAAAAAACACTTAGTAGACTGGGATTTTACAAATAATATTGCATAAATTTGGTGCTAAAGACAAGAATAATGATGTTACGTTAATGATGATCTCAATTTGTTGGGAGTAGATGTTCATATTTCACAGAAAAATAAAGTTGTAAACCCTCAATTCTGATTATAATAATGCTCTTGATTTTCAAAAGATTTCATTTTACATCTAATAAAATAGTGTTTATCACATTTCCTCAGTTTTCCAGTGAGGTTTTGAATCCTGAGGAAAAACATGTGTGTGTTTTAACTATGTATCTCTCAGATACATGAAATTTTTTTTACATCACTCTGATTTCTTGTAATGCATGTCTACAGTAATTATGAATGTTTCTGTTTATCTCACTTTTTCTTTTACTTTGCCTGAAAAAAAATCTGCAAGTATTTATAACGATTTAGCAATATTCAATGACTCATTAACCTGGCACAAACACATATCTATGTGATTTTTCTATTGACATTTTATAAGTATTCAAATAAACTCCAGTATAATAAAATAAATGATAATTCTGCTTATATTATTTTAAGGTAGAATGGTAATTTTTCTTGATTTTTCTGTTTTCTAAAACTAATGCATCTTATTAACATCAATAATTTTTTTCTTCATGTCAAGCTTTGCATTATCAAGCTGTTATCACACTTACTTCATTGGTACTCAACATGGTTGCCTCAATTAAAGATCTGAGACTTCTGGTGCATTATTTAGATAAAATCCAAAAGGCTCAGTTACAGAATATATTGAAGGCCTCACTCGAAGTAGAACTCAATATATTGCCTCAGACATATCAGATATAATGAACTGCAATTTTAAAATATAATTTGAGATATTTCCCACATCTGGTTTACTACACTATTGCCTCTATAGTAATAGTATAGACTATGTATACAATTTAACTGAGTAACAGAAATCATTCCTCAGTAAGATCAGGAACAACTATTGAATCCATTGCTAACTCATTGACTATAAGGATATGGTGGTAACTATCATGTTATTTCTTTTTCAATACAATTGTAAGGCTAGGTTTTATATAATACTATCTATCTATCTAATTAATGTACACATGCTGTGAAGTAGACACCGATATTATTTATAGAGGAAGTAACTGAGGCACATGAACTAACTAACTTTCCCAATGTAACACAACTAGGAAGTGGTAGAACTGCTCCTTGAAGCTAGTTTGTCTGGTTCCAGAATACGTATTTATAAGTGCTAGTCTCTGCGCCTTGGCTGTTTATCATTGTTGACAATTTCTGTGCTATTATTCTAAATTCCCCATGGATACCCATGGTCTTCAAAGAAACTAATGGGCAGTGTTTGAAAACATTGACTTTGATGTCAATAGATGTATAGAATGATAAAATTATAATCTATAAATTTATCACTTTATTTAGTGAAAATGGACACCTGGCTCAAATATGTTGTATGCTAAGATGGCTTGGAAAAATCTCTACAATCTAGTTTCAAAAGAGCAAAAAAAATTATATCTGGGATAATTTTTGTTCTGCCACTGACAGTGAGTTAACTAACTAACACCCCATTGGCTCCCTGGATGATGGTAAAACCTCTTCTGACAAGCAGTTTTGTTGTATATCATACAGGATCTTATTACAATATCAATTACTATTATATTTTCCACATAAACCCCACATAAACTGTGAGATTAGTGGAGAGGCATCCTGGGAGAATCTACTTGGGAGTACCTATCAAGAGTGCTTGGAGACTTTCCAAAATCTCACACAGAAATTCTGCCTTTCCTTTCCTTTCAAACCTTTAGAAACCAAAGAAACAAAGTGCTATGTGCCTGAATAAAAAAAAATATTTTTGGTAGTACTGGGGTTTGAACTCAGGATGTTGTGATTGGTAAGCAAAAGCTCTACTTGTTGAGCAATGCTTCCTACAATTTGTCCTTTGGGTTATTTTTTCAGACGGGGTCTTACCTTTTGACCAGGCTGGCCTGAGACAGCAATACTCCTAATTATACCTCCTGTGTACGTAGAATTACACTCATTGCACCACTGTGCCTGGTTTATTTGTTGGAATAGAAACCTGTTATTTTTTTGCCCAGATTGGTCTTCAACATTGCTACTCCCCATCTCTATCTCCCGAGTAGCTGGGGTTATTGCCGTGTGAAACTGTGCCTCATTTCCCCCCCCCAAAACTTTAAAAAAATTACAACCCTCAGGTGTGATGAAGTCTTCTCTTCTTTACAGTTGCCGTTCCCCCAATAAAAGTGTTCTCTACCAGCAGTTGGTGACGGTACTTCTCTATCAATACTCACTTCAGTGCTGTTCAGTGTGGACAGTTATTTATTGACAGTAAGGGATGAGCTATGAGGTTTACTTTTCCCTAGTAAACTTTCTATGGAATTTGGTCTCCTACCATTAACTGGCCAATCTATCTGCAAAATGAGAAAAAAAAATAGCAACCTCTACTATACATAAGCTGGTCTGACTCTCAGAGACAGGATTTTTTACTCTTAAAAGATATAATACCAACTTCAGATGACACTACTCTGAGACTATGATAAAATGAAACAAAGCAAGGAGATTTTTTTCAGTGTTCCAGCTCAGAAAGAAAGGCAAAATAACTATGGTGTTTCTAAATAACAACACTCTCGTCCCTTGGCTAAAATCGATGCTAAATTTTCTCTCATCATGGTCATCATGGTATTATTATTCTAGTCTCTCTTTTGTATAGCTAAAATTTATTAAGATCACATGATAAAGGTCCTGAAGGTTTAAGTGGATGTGTGACTTCAGTAGCTGAAGGAGTCTGGGAAGGACTAATATAGTCCTCCTGAAAATTCACTTTCTCACTCTGACACTACAGAGAATGTCCCTAGCCAAATCACCACCATCTGTGCCAAACTGGATGCAATTCTTTCTCATTCCTATGCAGCAACCTGTGAATGATTCATTCAAGTCAGTCAGTGCCTCTGGAAAGAAATAATGATACTCTTCCTTCTTGATACCACAAAGCCTACATCTCTTCATCCTGGTTGCTTACTTCCCAAGTGTTACTCCATATAGCTAGCTCCTATGCAATATGTAGTGTCTTCTTACCTTAGGCTGTGAGAAGAAATGATGAACAAATATTGGCCACCACATTTGTTAACAGAAATTGCTGTATATTTCATCATCACCATAATACTAGAGCCAGAATCTCTCCCTTATCAAGGGGGTAAATGGAAAACATTATAAGAAATACCTAGAGGGTGCTAATACTGAGAAATTAGCATAGGTACTTATTTGATGCTAATCCCCAACAATAAGAACTCTGTGTCTTGCCATGCACAAACATCTGCTTGTGTAAACTTTCAAGATTCAGGTAGGAAGATGTAAAATTCCATCAGAACCCCAGGAGGTAAGTCAGTCGTTTTGAGACTGACTCACTCATCTTTTCATTGTGTTTATGCATTAATGTCCTGATAGTTTAGTTGTCTATATTGAATCACAATTTTAAGATTATTATTTGAAATTTAATTTTTCTGGCAATTATTTATTTATTTTTATTATAGATTTTTCTTTTTTTATTGTGAGAATACCGTACAGAGGAGTTACAATTAAATGGGCAAGATAACGACTACATTTCTTATCAAGCATTGTTGCCTCCTCTTTGTTTCCCCTTCCCATTCCTTCCCATACTCCCCCCAGCTCCCCCCAACTTCATTTTATTGGGGTTGCTTGTTGGAGCTTTCTTTGGTGGTGGCAATTTTGTCTAATTGTTATTCATGTAACATTACATCATGGTATTTACATTCTTATGTGCAAACTCTTCTTTCTGTCTTTATCTATTGGTTTTGACATTTTACATTTCTCTCCTCTAGCAGTAGACCCACTGAATTGGGACCTAAAAGCAACCACATTCACCCAATAACTTGGCTACAGGATTATTTGGCTTTGAGCTTGCACACAAATCCAGCAGTCAGTAAGTCCCAGAGAAATCATGCACATTGTGCTGCAGAGACAGGTCCTTTACCTGCCAACATTTACCATGGAAGTGAACTTGAGAGCTACGCTTAAATCTGCAGAATATCTAAGCTCTATACTCAGATTATAGCTTAGTGCTACTCGCACAAGGTCCTACAGGGACACTCACCTTAAAGTGGTGAGTGTAAATGGAAGTGACTGATTTTCTAGTTTTAATCTCACAGCATATCCTGAGTGAGTCTTTTTTTAGACTCCAGATCCTTTCTGATGCAGCCATTATGGCTGCACAAGGAAGTGCTGGGCAAGGTTTCTAGATAGGCTTACTTGGCCTTTCACCCATGGCATATCCTGAAGTGGCCATAAAGCTCAATTCCAGCCCTTTGTCTTTTATCTACAGCCTGGGAGCAATATGGCCCACATAGGTATCTGTTTAGACTCTTTTCTTTCCCACCTATTCCAATACATCAGGCTTCCAACATTATCCCGCAGTAGAGCAAAATATCTCTGCACCTCAGTGCCATATAGATATGGCCGGGGCAACTCTGCCTAACTAGAATACCTTCAGAAAATGTATCTATCTGAGTTTCCCAGGCAGTCCTGTCAAACATTATCTTGCAGTGGATTTTCCAGTGGTCCTGGATTTTGGTTCTGGTCCTTTTCCTGCTGACAGAATTTTAGCTTGTCAAGGGAACCAAAAGCAGGCATGTCTACCAGTGCTTTTGGAGCAGAAACCATGGCCGCCATCCCATTGTGGATCCTAAAATGGCTGAATGAACTGACACAGGCCTCTTCACATCCTAAGAAGAGTCAGCAAACCTGTTTCCCTGGAGAGAGTTCTAAAGATTTCAGTCTTGGCTGAAGATTGTGATTAGTCTCAGTTTAAAGCTATTTCTGTCACAGACTTAACCCAGTATGATCATAGCAGTGGTCCATTAGAAGATCCAGTGGGAGCTTTTCTAAAGATCAGAGGAAGGCACCCATTTCAGTATACACCACTCAAGACTTGATGTCTGTGAACTTCTTGGAAGGAGTCATAGAGAGGAGAATTTGATCATAATACAACATACATATGTGTGTACATATCACAGTGAAACCCCTTTACATAATTTATGGTAAAAATAAATCCAGGGTGAGCATGAATACACTAACTATAGGCACACCAGCAGGAAAAAAGGGAGAAAATGTGGGAAGAGAGATTATTTATTAAAATACATTCTAAAAACTCTCCAGATTTTGATCAAAACAGGAACATATAGATTCAGAAAGCTCAAAGAATCCCATGACAGATCAATAAAGTTTTTTCTAGGACTCAAAATATTAGGAGTCAGTATTTTCACAATAAAAAAAGGAAAAAAATAAAATTATTAGGAGTAAAAAACAGAGAATCTTGAAAACAGTAAAGAAATTTTAGAGAAAAAAATAATCATATGTTAAGGATCTTCCATTATGCTATCAGTAGACTTCAACAGGAACCTTGTATGACAGGAGGGAGTCGATAAGATATTCAAGGTTATAGTGTTAGTATAGTTTCTGCATAATAATTTTGGCTATTGGAATTACTTCTGGAATTACTTTTTGACTTGTTTGCTCATTGGTTTGCTCTTTCTTCACTTTAATATTTTCCTATAACCCCATCCTGTCAAGTATAATTGAAGTTCTGATGGCTGGGTTCTTGATTTTGTCTACTATATGTTATACCTACAATACATAATATATAATAGACAGCTTTGAAGTATTTGTTGTATGATATGAAATAAATGAGTGATGGGAAAGGTAGCTCTAGGTTAAAATTAGAATAAAGTTGCAGGAAATGAGAGTACATGTGGGGATTATTGTAGTTGCCTATATGGTGGACATAGCATCTTTTGCTTTCTTTACATTGTGTAGAATTGGGTTGCCTTTAATCTTCAATTTTACTTTATCTTTTTTCTTAATATATTTTTATTATAAAGATACTGTACAGAGGGGTAACAGTTACATGAGCAAGGCAGAGTCCATTTCTTATCAAGGATTGATACACTCTCCTTTGTTTTTCCCCTGCCAACCCTTACCTCCCCTCCTCCCCACCTCCATCCTCTCCTTCCTCTCCCCCCCCACCAGCAAATGTGTTTGTTTTCAAAATACTGTCTTATACACCTCATTATTATAATGTGTCATCCTAAATCCTTATTTCAGCATTTTGTTATTTCCCTTCCCCTCCCCAAATTAGAAAAATGTATATACAAGATTCAGGGCACCAGAATCAAATACAGTGACAACAGGGGTTGTACCATGGGGGAAGAACATACAAAGAAACAAAAAAATCACATAGTACATGATAAGTACATTAAAAACAACAGAAACAAACATAAAACCTCTTGTGTCCCTATCTTGAGGTTCATTTCACTTAGCATCATAGTTGTGCTGGTAGCTGGTAGCTGGTAGCTTTAGTATGGCCTTGTTTGTGACTGTTTGGGTAAATGCCTAAAGTGGGATCGCTGGTTCATAGGGGAGCTCTATGTGTAGTCTTTTAGGAACCTCCAAAATCAACTCCAAATGGATCAATAGACCTCAAAGTCAAAGCAGACACCCTGAAAACATTACAGGAAGGAATAAGAGAAACTCTAGGAATCCTTGGCACAGGTCAAAATTTTCTTAATAAGACCTAGAAACACAACAAATCAAAGAAAGGTTGGACAAATGAGATTGCATGAAACTGCAGAGCTTCTGCATGGCAAAGGACATAGCTAGCAAGATCAATAGAAAGCCCACAGATTTAGAACATCGCCATTAACCATACAACGGACAAGGGTCGCATATCTAAAATATACTCAGAACTCAAAATATGAAATGCACCAACAACAAATCCTTAAAGAAAAACCGCGTGATTAATAAGTGGGCTAAAAACCTAAAGAGAGACTTTTCTGTAGAGGAAATAAGAATGACCAATAGACACATGAAGAAATGCTCAACTTCTCTGGCCATAAAAAATGCAAATCAAAACAATATTGAGATTCCACCTCATCCCAGTTAGAATAATTCTAATGAAGAAATCTAGTAACAGATGCTGGAGGGGATGTGTCCAAAAAGGAACAATATTGCATTATTGGTGGGAATGTAAACTTGTACAACCACTTTGGAAAGCAGTATGAAGGTTCCTCAAAAGACTATTTTATCTTTTTAAACTTAACTGCACACAATCCACTTTCCTTTCTGAGCGCAAATACAACAGGGAAGTATTAAGTGTCATATAAAAGTCAAAAGAAGAACTATGGAGGAGAAAGTTAGAACATCAGATTTTAGAAATTCAGTTCTAGAGGGATATGTTGTTCTCTTGAGGTCTTAAGGTAAATCCCATTATTATTAATGTTATCATGAGAGTCACTTCTCAGCTGTATTCATTCACTGCCTGTCATTCAAGGATGGTACACAAGTATCCTTATGAGAATTCTGTCTGATTTCTTTCTGATACATAGCACACCTTCTACATATAAAAAAAGAATAACATTTTGAAGAAAGTTATAATCATATACCAGCTGAGCTGATATTTTTCTTCTCATTCACTTCTGAAGAGATGTTCAACACAACACAGGCTTTCTCCTGCTGAATTAGGCTCATCAATAGAAGGGTGGCTAATGTGTGGGGCAGGATAGGATTTTAGATGTTAGGGTCTCCATTTCTAGCTTCAGCAGCAACTTATGTCATGGTATTAGAGGAAGTCATTTGTTTTATTTCCCTTTTTTGTGTCATAGCTATTGACTTCCTTACAGGCAAATTTGCACAAAAGTTCACAAAAAGTCAAGCCAACCACTGAGTCTTTAAAACTTATCTATATCTTGTAAAGAATATGCTAATTTTCACTGCTAGGTCCATGAAATCTATGGTAGAAAACAGGATTTCTTTAAGACTTAAAAGTGAGGATTAAAAAAATTCAAACAATAGTAAGGATTTCTTTAGTGATTGTATTATCAGATGATCACTTTTAGCCAATGGTATATTACAAATAGATATCTTTTCTATTGATAAAATAACAACGTTTCAGACTCCCTGACTCATCTCTCACCCTTTCTCACACTTCTCAACCTGGTGTTTCAGCCTCTGCCAGATGTTCCTTCATTCCAACCTGTTTACTTGCCTCAAGCAACAGGAAAGAGTCCTCTTTAAAATGAAAATTATTTGCATTTCAAAAATAGCTCTGCTTGATATTCTATCAAAATTGATTTTTTCATTTTGGTATCAGAAGCATCATGTCAGAAATCTAATCTAATGAAAACAATCTCTATGTCTCAGGAACAATTTCTGAGAACAATTTCTTTGTTCTTTATCATTGTCTATAAAATTTAACTATCTGTTTCCCAGTAAAGTTACTAGAAACATATACCATGTCTTCACTGATTTCTAGCACTGTTATTGCCGTTTCTACCTGCCTTTCCACCCTGCAAATGTAATTCAGGATGAATTCAACCATCTGCTGAGCACTTTTGGAGAAACAGACAGTAACATTATCAGAAATGCATGGTCTGTTCTATTATATTCTCTGTAGTATATATACAACCTCAAGTTAATTTCTTATCACAAACTACTGCCTTTGGGCTGTTAAATTCCACATGTACTTTATAGCTTAGAATTCTCTCTTGAATTCTATTCTTGTATTAACCCCTGGAAATCTTTTAAAGGACCATGTCATCATCTCCTGTATGTCTGCTCAGATTGCCCTAACAAAATAACATGGATTGGCTGGCTTGACTGGAAGAAATTCTTACTCTTTAGAAGAGTACAGATTCCCAGTTCATTGTACAGCTCTCTTCTTGACTTGTATGCCTTCACAATGTGTTCCCCTCATCTGGTGTTTCCTTGATCCATGTGTGTGCAGAGAACACAAATCTCCCTTTTCTTGTTGAGGCACCAATCCTAGGGATCAGCACCCAAGCTTTATTACCTCATTTATTTAAGTTCTTCCTAAATGTCCTATTTACAAATGCAGCTACTTTGGAGGGGATAATTTCAACATATGAAGAGAGAGGGGAGAGGGTATATTCAGTCTATAGCATTACCCCAAACTTACATCTCTTTGCTTCATCCTTACTTCCTATAGCCACTGCATTTGGTTGAATGAGGCCTCCCCAAAAGCTGTTCCCATTCTATCTCACCAGCCCCTGTCTCTTAACTTGCATAATAAGAAGGACTTTACATTCCAGTGGAATGTGAAGGATCTTAGGGAAGACAGGCAGGAAAGGCAGAGAAAATGGAATAATGCAAACATGGGTAGGAGAGCTAGAGAGAGGGGACTTTGCCATACTGTAGCTCTAGGCTGAGAAGGAGTCACCAAGAAGAAAAGGAAGATGATCTTTAAAATTTCAGGCTAATAAGTCCACATTTAACTCTTGCCAACACTCTAACTTTAGCTCAGTTGTACTGACTTGGGATCTCTCATTTCAAGAATCCCCAAAAAATAAAGTTGGGGTTTTCCAAGGCACTAACTAGGTGTTAATGCATGTAAGCTGCTTAGCACAGGACACAGGACAAAGTGAGATTTCAAAGTCTTAGATTCCATGTAGGTGGAATAACAAATCTCTCTCTCTGCCTTGACACCTCACCAACAACACCTCTCTCACTAATTGTCTGTCTCTCCCACTACGCTGAAGGCAGAGGATGTGCCTTCTTTCTGATCAGCTAGTATCTGTCATCATCAGAGTGAACATTCCGAATGCCTGATTTGGCAGGTATCATGATGGATGGCTACCATGGAGTACCTATCTCTATGTATAAGTATACACTAAATATTTGGAAGTTACTGGAGAAGGCAACCACAAGAGAAAATCAATTTTCCCCAAGCGATAGAATTCCTGAACTGGCACAAATAAAACATTCTTGATTTCAGTCAGGCAATAAAACAAAATGGGCATTCATACTGGAGGGCTTGTGTTAGAAAGCCATGACGAACACAGTCCATTCTATCACCAAAATGTTTTAAGCAAAAGGAGAAAAGGCATTTTCCCAAAATTCATAGAGGACTGTTTTTTATTAAAAGACAAACTAGTGTCCTGGATTACTATTAAAAATGATGCTATATGAATGGGAAACAGCAAAAATGACTTTGCATAGGTTTAACATACTAAATGTTTATATGTAGAACTGTGTTATTAGATCATTTTGTCTTAAGCTAAAGAAAATATTCATATGCAATCACTAATACCTCTGTAAATTAAGCAGTAATTCAAAATTATAGACATTGTAATGTGGTTTTATGTACTCTCCAGAGATAGTAACAGTCAGATGTTCTAATAAAATAATAAACATGAAAAGTTTGTTTTCATGTTAAAGCTCTACTTTCACTCATGTAAACCTTATTGCTTTAGTTAAAATTTCATTCAACGAATTTGTCTCTCAGGGGCATTCATTATACTTTAAAAATATTCATGCATCAATATTTATTAAAAACCAATTATAATAAATGCCATTATCACATGTACTTCTAGAGAGGAAAGAATGTTCCCAATTAAATTACAAATGCTGTCGAGGGTAAGAAGCAACTCAGATTCAGGGATGATGAGAAAATACATCTTAGGATTTTTCTAGGTTGTGTATATCACTGAAAAATAACAACAAAATTATCAGCCAGGTCCAGTGTTTCATGCCTGTAATCCTAACAGTTTAAGAAGCTGAGATAAGGAGGCTTGTGATTTGAGATACCCAAACAAAGAATTTTTGAGATCTATCTCCATCAATAAAAAAGCCAGGGTGGTGGAAAATGCCTACCATCCCAGCTAAGTAGCAAATGTAAATAAGAGGATCAAGATCTAGAGTAGCCCAGGATAAAAGGACAGGCACTCTACAGTCACCTATCTAGGAAGCCTTGAGCTCAAACACCATAATGCTATATGTATATATATAAATATATATATATCATAGTTTCATATATATGTGTGTATATATATATGGTATCTACATTTGCTGTGTTAGAAAGCCAATATAAAAGCATCTTAAATATATTGAGAAAAATATTATACATTGTGCTTACCACATGCTTGGAAGTGAAGTTAAACTAAAGCTGCCTTCATTAGCCTCTCTTTTTCTCTCTACATCCTTCTTTGTATGTTTGTTTTTTCCTTCCTTTCTTTTCTCATAATTCTCAGTGATACTTTCAAAGGAACTATGTTCAAGCTCTCTATTCTTTCTCTCTATTCTTTCTAATGTTTTTTTTTCTAGTCTGTTGCCAAGATTTCCAGCCTTTTGGGGGGGGTCAGGGTCTTGCTACTTAATCTAGCTGCCTGGAACATTCTATGTAGGCCAGCCTGGTCTCATTCTCAAGCTTCTTCTACCTCAGTCACCCAAGTGTCTGATTTAAAGGAATGCAGCATCACACAGCTGTCAAGTGAATTTTTACTTAGCTTGTTAAATTAAACTTTTCAATAATTTCCATTTGAATCTTTTTTGTCATCTCTACCTCTGATGAATTCTCATTTATATCATGGATGACTTTATCTTTTATTGTGGTACTAAGGATTGAATGCAGAGTTTATCACTTGCTAGGTTCAATCTATAATCATAGACCTTTCAGGTTTTTTTTCTTTGTGTGTGTATGTTAACTGCCCAGACTGGCCTCAAAATCACCCTCCTTCTGTCTCTATCTCTACACTAGCAGGAATTACAGACATGTACCACAATGCTTGCTATTTTTACCATTTTTGTTGAATTGTCTTCCTATATCCTCATGCATCTACTGAGTTTGGGGGAATTTTTAAGCAGGGAAGTGTGTGTTCTTTATCATTCATTCCATCAATATCTTTTTCTTTACAGTTCCTCGGTAGTCACCGTGTTCTTTTGGGAGTGTCATATCTGCTTTGTATTTTTAACACAATTTTATGTGCCTATATTGGGATTTGCATACTAGTGGGATCATTTTTTTTAACACATTCTGTATAAGACATGGCTTTCTTCTGGAAATGTTTTGTCGTATTGATTTGGTAGACTATGTTGGCTTTGTTTCTAGTTAGTCATTGTCGTGGGGTTTCCAAATAGCTTCTTCAGTTGTGATCAATGACTTTGTGCACTGTGTATGGAGTAGGGTCGGAGAACTTCTGTCTGCATACTAGATGAAGAGAGTGTACGCTGAAAGCATACACAGTCATGAGGGACCAGCAAGCACTAGAAATAGAAAATCCGCTGTGTAGTCACTCCAGCAGTGGGCCTGGTCGTATGATAGCATGGAGTGTGGTGGAGGGATCTTCAGCAGTGGCGAGTGTGGGGACATGTGCACACAGGAGGCAGAGTGGAGGCCCTCGATTGATGATGGAGCTGGGCTTCGGTGGCTCGCTCTGTAATCCTAGCAACTCAGGAGGCTGAGATCTGAGGATAGTGGTTTGAAGTCAAACCGAGGAAAGAAAGTCCATAAGACTCTTATCCCCAACAAAGCCAGAAGTGGTGCTGTGGCCCAAATGATAGAGTGCTAGCCTTGAGCCAAAGAGGCTCAGAGACAGTGCCCAGACTCTAAGTTCAAGTCCCAGGCCTGGCACAAAACAAACAAACAAACAAAAAGATTGATGTGGTTTGGCAAGCACTGTGGCTCTGCCTTGTATATAGAAATATGGAATCATGGCACACAGTCAGCACTCAAGGGGTTGGGGAATGATGACGCAAGTTTATTCTTTGAAGCAAAGCTATGATATGGACTCCAGGTAGCTTTCCCTAGCTGGGTCAAGATTGTGATGACTGGTACTTTTACATAGCTAGGGCTTTTAGCATCCATGGTGATGAGTACTTCTTTCTATTCTTCTTTCTGTGCAATGAGGCGTCTCCTTGCCGGGACACCGAGGTCCCAGCGATCAGTGTTTGCTGTCCTAAATTTCTATGATTCATCCCAGATCTTTGCTTTCATATTTGCATTCACTTTCTCCCTCGTCACAGCCACTCATCTCGAAATGTAGCTATTTAATTATTGTTCTTTTTTAATATCGCATAAAACAAGCCATCACCAACTTATTTCCTTAAGTGGTTAAATTTCCAAATGTTAATGATTTTTCTGTTGTGTACTTCAGTACATTATTTGGAAATACATTCCATAAAATTCTGAAAATTGAAACCTGCTTTATGGCATAGAATATGCCCACTTCCATGCATTTCTTTCTTTCTTTGAAGAGATTGTGAACCTGCGAATTCAGGCTGATGATTGTCTGTGTATCCATGAGAAGGAATTTGTTAATTGAATAATTAATATCTTCTAGCCTTACTGAGGTTTTTTTTTGCTACTCAATTGAAATGTTATTAAAGCAGGTTTATTAAAACCTCTTGTGATATTGGCAGGTTTCTCAATTTCGGATTGAACCACTGTGAAAAATTTGGGCCTTGAATTTTTGTAAATACTCTTACATATTTCACTGTTAGTATGAAGCCAACATTTAGAAGCTAAATTCAAGAAATGTTACTCCCTAATAACTGGATGTTATATTATAAATCAATAAAGCGTTCATAAAGTATGGATCAACTTTGAACTTTAGTGCAGCCCTTTTGCAACTAGAAAGATTGATGTTTCTTAACATACTTTTACTATATGCTCATATATCAGAAAAAAGATAACAACAAGAGATGATTAGGTAATAGGTACCATTTGAAGTGCTTATACAAGCTCACTTAACAAAGCACATTAGTGAACTGATTATGAAAGTAAATAAATACTGTAAGCTTCAAGCTTACTTAAATGAGCTATTGATAATAATAATAGTATTAATTTATTCAGGAATGGTGAGAAGATATCTATGCATTATTGAACCTCAGTAGGAGACAAACTGTTTTGCATAATGTTTTTTGTACTCTCATTATTGGGGTACATTATGGATTTCATCTAATATGATAGTCTTGGTGTTTTTAAGTTATGAGCTATATTGTATGTGGAATAGAAACCTTGAAATTTCTTGCCATTCTACAAACATATTTCTAAAGTAGATATTTAAAAATTTAATCCAGTCAAAATAGAGATGTTTGAGATGGTACCTGCAGCTCCAAATTCCATATTCATTTTTTTCCATCCTCAACCTTGACATGATAGTAGAAACCACCCCAAATTAGATAGTACTATTTGGGATATTTGAAGAAGAATACACTGAGTTCAACTCAGCTACTTGATCTCTATCACAGTATCCACCAAAATATATATAATCTAGTCCTGTTTATTACATTGATTGCTGAGTAAATTATTGGCCCTGGGAAAATCATAAATTTCAAGCATTTTCTAAATTAAAACATTGTATTCTATAGTCAAGAATTAGAAAAAACAATTAAGAATTAAAAAATCCAAAAAGCAGGGGGCTGGGAAGGTGGCTCAGTGGTAGAGTGCTTGCCTTGCATTCATGAGGCCCTGGTTCGATTCCTCAGCACCACATAAGCAAAAAGGAAAAAAAAAGGCGGAAGTGGGGCTGTGGCTCTAGTGGTAGAGCGCTAGCCTTGAGCTGAAGAGCTGAGGGACAGCACCCAGCCCCAGAGTTCAGGCCCCACAACTGGACCCCCCAAAAAAATCCAAAAAGGAAATAAAAATGATTAAAGATAAATTTATTTATAAAATACAAATATATCTCACATAACTAAAAGTTGGCATTAATAAACCATAGAATTTACAGAAACTTAAATGCTTTCTTTGCAAGGCACGCTATACTACCAGCCAAGAAGAGAAGGAGGCTAAAGATCTTTTGCTCTTGATGTTTCTTTTTTCCCCTTCTTTCTTAAAAATAGTGACAGGCCAGGTGATTGCCTTGGATTTCATCACACAGAATATCATGAATACAGAAGCTGGCAGTGCTCATGTTTGTGCTAGAGGAATAAATGAAAGCTGCATGTCATTTGTCATGGATGCTCTGGTTCTTTTTGATTAAAAAGAACAACAATCAGAAACCTAAAAGCAAAGTATTTTTATTCTGTGTACACTCCCCCAAATTTTATTTTTGATATTATGAAACTGATATTTCTTGTACACTAGCTATCTTTAGATAACAACAGAGTAGTCAGTTTCTAAATCCATTATTTGCTTTTATGCTTGATTTGGTTAAAAGCAAGTCTGATATGTTTTTTCTATTATTATTTTTTATTTTTGTGAAAATACTGTACAGAGGGGTTACAATTACATGGGCAAGATAATGAGTACATTTCTTATCAAGCATTGTAGCCTCCTCCTTTGTTTCCCCTTCCCATCCCCCCATCCCCCCCCCACCCCGCTCCCAAGCCTCCTCCCCCCCACCAATGTTGTAAAGATTGTTTTCAACATAACGACTTGTACATCTCATTGTTGCAATGGGTCCACCTGTATCTCTATTTAAATGATTTGTTTTTTCCCTTCCCCTCCACAAATTATACTGCCATCAAATACAGTGAAAGCAGGGGTTATACTGTGAGGGAGGGATATACAAAACAACAAAGAAATCATCTTATAAATATGTTAGAAACAATCGCATGAAAGAAAAAAAAACATTTGAATACATATCTTAGGGTTCATTTCCCTAACATCAACTTATCTGACCTTTTCTGCTTGACTCAGACATATACTAGTTATTGCAAATAAGGAAAACCATGGGACCTATGTTTCTGTGGACCTGGCTTACTTCACTTAATATAATTTTTTCCCAAGTCTTTCCATTTCCTAACAAATGGGGCAATGTCATTCTTTCTGATGAAGGCATAGAATTCCATTGTGTATATATACCATTCATCTACTGAGGGGCATCTGGGTTGGTTGCATATCTTAGCTATGGTAACTAATGCTGCAATAAACATAGTCATGCTGGTAGCTTTAGTATGGTCTTCTTTGTGAACATTTGGGTAAATGCCCAAAAGTGGGATTGCTGGGTCATATGTGGAGTCTTTTGAGAAACCTCCATACTGCTTTCCAAAGTGGTTGAACAAGTTTACACTCCCACCAACAATGCAGTAGGGCTCCCTTCTGTCCTCATCCCCTCCAGCATCTAAGTCTGATATGTTTTTAAAGCCAAGAACATTGCACAATACTAGTTGTCATTTGGTTTTATTGTTCAATACTTAATTTTTTCCAGGAAAATATATTCCATGCCATTCTGATAGATAGGCTTGTTTTAGGTTGAGAAAATGATAGGAAATGGGTTTAGAGTTAAAGAGCTGTTGGAAATATCTATGTATATGTATATATATATGGGGGCAGTGTGTGTGTGTGTGTGTGTGTGTGTGTGTGTGTGTCCGTGTGTGTAAAATATATAGTAGAAAAGTTTATTTATTGTTGAAATTTCCTCACACTTCTCTCATTTTGTATCAATGGCTTCTGGATAAGATAGAAAGTAAACATGTGTTCAACATCTTTCACTCTGAAGCCCTTCAAGTAATAGAAAAGAACCAACCTTCTTGTCTTCAAGGACAATGAGGGCAAGACATGGGACTCCAGTAGAACACTGTTCAACAAATTTCTGAACGAACTATAGTGTCTGAGGGCATATGGATGCGTATACAGGGCACAAGAAAGAAGTCAAGAAATCAAGTTATCGCCATAGCTAAGAGGAGAGAAAGTCAGCTTAGATGCACCCATTATGCGAAAGGATACAAGTGAAGTGTGTGTGTGTGTGTGTGTGTGTGTGTGTGTGAAAGGAACTGTAGAAAAAGAGAGAGCAGTATTGGTGGGCTGGTTAGGTTATGTTGGTTAGTTAGGGTTCAGAGGGAGTGACAATTCTCTTTTCTACCAATCCATTAAGCAACTAGGTTTCAGTCTTCATATCATGGAATAAGGAAGTAAGTGCAGAAAGACAGACTAACAGAAAGCTGGGATAACATCAAGGAACATAGCTATAGGTGTTCCTATGCCAGGTAAATCCTAATGTGATGAAAGATGGTTGAGAAAAGAGCAATTGAACAAGTGCTAGAATAAGATATTCTTGTGAAGAAGTACAGATTCATATGCAGAAAAGATTATTTGTAATGATTTTGTAGTTAATTAATGCACAAAATATAAAATATTAGTGATCTGAGATTGGCTTGTACTTGACTCTTTAATTAATCTCCTTAAGGCATTTGTTTCTTATCTGTAAAATGGACAAATGTCATTTTTATGCTTTTAGGTGAGGAGTACAAGAAATGTAAAAAATAATCATGGAAACATATATTAATTCTTGCTAACTAATAGTATCAAAGACAGACAGTTGTTCCTGGCAGGGTGAGACAAAGCACAGTGGAGAAAGGAGCAGAATGTCAGAAGCTTCTATTAAACAAGTATTCAGAATTCCATGTGCTAGAGAAGTGTATACAAGATGCAGGGCACTGACACCAACTACAGTGAAAACGGGTTATACTGTGGGGGAGGAACACACAGAGAAACAACAAAAAAATCACATGGTACATTATAAATACATTAAGAACAATAGCAAGAAAGAAAAAAAAAACCTTGTGTCCCTATCTCTAGTTTGGGGAAGGGAAGGGAAAAAATATAATGCTTAAATAGGGATACAATGAGATATACAAGAAACTATGTTGAAAAATGAACTTTTCAATTTAGATGGGGAGGGGGAATGGGGAGGGAGGGAGTGTAGTTGTGGAGGTGGGAGGGAAGGGAGGGTAGGGGAAAAACAAGGAGGAGGTAACAATGCTCAGTAGGAAATGTACTCATTACCTTGTTCATGTAACTGTAACCTGTCTGTACAGTATCTTTACAATAAAAATGTATTTTTTAAAAAAGAAAGTCCATGTTCTTAAAGCCTAAAAAATCCTATCAGAAAATTTCAGTGAAATTTTTAATAGAGACACAGAAACAACAAATCAAAGAAAGGTTGGACAAATAGGATTGCATGAAGTTGCAGTGCTTCTGCATGGCAAAGAACATAGCCAGCAAGATCAATAGAAAGCCCATGGATTGGGAGAAGATCTTCACTAGCCATACAACAGACAAGGGTCTCATATCGAAAATATACCGGAAGATGGCGGAGGAGAAGCTGGAGTCTAAGTAAGCTCTCCCATAGAAAGCAGTTTCAGAGTTCCAGTGAACAGTCCTAAGTCAGAGAATTACACCAAGTGAATCATCACAGGACAGAGAATTTGGCCAGAGAAGGAAACCCAAGCAAGGAGACACTTCTGAGCCCTTGCGAGCAGCCGCCGAGGCGGCGGCAGCTGTGGCGGTGGCAGGCAAGCGCAGCCGCCATACCTGAGCAACAGAGAGTCCGGGACGAAGGAGCCAGACGCAGCAGGCGAGTGGATTCTACTCAACATGAGCAAGAACCGACAAGGAGCGGACATCTTCATCCTGCAGTTCACAGACCAGAGAAGACCCAGGAACTAAGACTCAGCGTGAGTAGAAGCCTGACGGTCCTCACTCCTTCTCAGGGAGCAGAGGAGGGAAGGCCACCCCTCCCCCCCCCCCACCGGTGATCTCCATCTTGGATACCGACAAAGCTCGGAGGAGCTGCGAGCTCCAGCTCAGGCCTTGGAATAAAATGAGTCATTTAGCAGGTCACAAGAACTTAACGGTGGCGTGACCTGCCAGACTCAGCTCCACCCAGGGAAAAGTCACCCAGCTCGGGTGCCAGCCGAGGAGTGGGTTTCTTCACTGGGTAATCAGAGCCAGAGGCTGCCCCTCCCTCTAGCAGCCTCTACAAGCAATTGAAAATCAGTAAACAGAAACCCTGAGAATGGCTCCAGGCTGGGCTCTGTGAGATTTTCACAAACCAGCCCCGGAAAAGCTACCAGAACCTAGCCTCATCACTGCATCCCCCTCTTTTGTGATACTCAAAGCAGATCTGTCTCCCAATG
>NW_012267289.1:8027399-8038349 GCF_000151885.1 Dipodomys ordii | reverse complement strand
AGGAGGCTGCAATGCTTGTAAGAAATGTACGCATTATCCTGCCCATGTAATTGTAACCCCTCTGTACAGTATGTTCACAAATAAAATAAAATAAATTAAATATTAAAAAATAAAGTATACTTGGAACTCAAAAAATTAAATCCCCCAACAACAAATCCTCAAAGAAACAACTGCCCAATAAATAAGTGGACTAAAGACTTACAGAGAAGCTTCTCTGAAGAGGAAAGAAGGATGGCCAATAGACACATGAAGAAATGCTCAACTTCCCTAGCCATAAAACAAATGCAAATGAAAACAACATTGAGATACCACCTCACCCCAGTTAGAATGGCTATAATCAAGAACTCTAATAACAACAGATACTGGATGGGATGTGGACAGAAGGGAACCTTACTGCATTGTTGTTGGGAATATCAACTTGTTCAACCACTTTGGAAAGCAGTATGGAGGTTCCTCAAAAGACTGCACATAGAGCTCCCCTATTACCCAGCAATCCCCCTTTTGGGCATTTATCCAAATGATCACAAACAAGACCATACTAAAGCTACCAACTATGTTTATTGCAACATTATTTGCCATATCTAAGATATGGAACCAACCCAGATGCTCCTCAGTAGATGAATGGATCAAGAAAATGTGGTTCATATACACAATGGAATTCTATACCTCCATCAGAAAGAATGACATCACCCCATTTGTTAGGAAATGGAAAGACATCACAGATGATATTGAAAGAACAATAATTGTACTGGCTGATCTAGTTGAGATGGAAATGGACATGGATATGTTGGAGAATCTTGCGTATAGCACTGATAAAAGTTTAAGAGGACTTGTTATTTAATAGGAATAGAAAGCAAGTTTATACAGACAGACTGAGAATATACATGATTTACATAGCTTTAAGGGAATATTTCTAAAATGGAAATATATAGTAAGCTTATACAGACAGATTGAGAATATATGATTTATATAGCATTATTGGATGGGCATATGAATAAACTATATTATTGCACTCAGCATAATAAAGTCATTTGGACACTAGGCCTGGTTCAATAGGAACTCATTTGAGAAATATCATTGGGATAAACTTGCAAGAAGCTTGCCCTGTGCCAACAGTACATGGAAGCTCTTCAAAAAGCAAACACAGACTCAAGCTGTACTAATCAAAGCACAGCAGGGAAGGTGCTAGCCCTGTATTTTCTGCATTGATTTGAAACCATCTGGGATATTGGGTTTCCATTTTGGAAAGATTCTGGGCAGGAAAAGGAAGACTAAGGATGCTCACATTTGCCTTCGAATATACAAGGGGTTTATGAGGAAGAGGACTGATGAAGTATATTTTGTATAAGCTCAATTTCACAGAACCAGTAATAGTGGATAATGTAATTATATACAGTGTTATAAGGAAGCACATTTTTACTCAAAGACCCTCTGCTTATTGAAACTATTCACAAAGAATGGGCTGCCAGGTGAGGCTGTGAACACTTGCCTGCACAGTGTTCTGATAAAGTCTGAATGTTCATGGAAAATCTGACTTTCTCATTTGCCTCTTACAACAATCATGAAGGAGTAATGGCATTTTATTTTTATTTCACACGTAAGGAAATCAAAGCTTAGAGAGCTGAGTTGTCTGGCACCTCTTCCCATAACTTAGACTGAACTTTCATGTCAGTAGGTAGGAGTTTCAGGGACAAACATAACAGGAACTCTTAATAACAGGAACAAGACTCAGGAAAGGAAGGACCATGCATTGTAAAAAAATAGCCATGAAATTTGTAAACATGGGTGGACTACTTAGTTATGCAGGATAAAAAAATTTTTGGGAGTGTTTTTCCTTCTGTATTTTATATATATATATATATACATATATATACATATATATATACACATATATACATATATATATGATACAACTAAGACCATTCTCCACTATAACCAATGAACAGCTACTATTTAATATGCATTGATATTAATATTAGTTATGACACAATAGCAAGGACTTGAGATTGAAAATTAAGGTTCTAACACCTGTTGGATAAACCACTAAGAAAGTATACTTTTATTGGTAGGTACTTTCTATGATTAAGAGCAGTATTCAGAGGCTCCCTCTCATATTAAACAGCTTGATCTACGTTATCACAATAACTTTTTGATATGTTCTTTACAGTCTTAGCAGTAATCACATCATCATGACTTGAAAGGTAAGTGAAAATGTACCATCTTTTTAGATACTCTATTTTTCTCTATCTCTTTTTCCCTCTGGCTCTATCACTTCTCTCTGGTCAAATAAATGACCTTGAGATTCTTGGCTTTATCTCTTATCCTATTATTAGCTCTCATTCCAGAGCTTTTCTGATAAGAGAAGCCTAACAGCCACACTGTGTTAATTTCCAATTTTCATTCTTTCATTCAAATTTTACCAATACATAAACTTGGATTACAGTATTTCACATTAATTATTATCTGGTTCTGTTTCCTCCTTCTCCCTCTATTTATTTCTCCATTTTGCTCTTCTTCAATCCTCTATTTCTCTCTTCCTCATATAAATATAATATTTAATGCGTTCTCTCTAAATTCATATGTTAGAGCCCTAACATCCACTGTGACTCTAATTGGATATAATGGCATCTAAGAAATAATTAAGATTAAATGATGTCATCTGGGTGTTCAAAGTAAGGTCCTTATGTTATAAGGATTGTGGACTTATATAAAGATCTTGCTAATGGCCATTATCAGGAAAATTAACAATAACAAATGCTGTCAGGGATATGGCCAAAAGGGAACTCTTTTACAGTGTTGGTGGGAATGTAAACTTGTTCAAAGACTAAACATAGAACATCCTTATGACCCAGCAATTCCACTCCTGGACATTTATCCAATGGACCACAAACCAAGCCAAATAAAGCCACCAGCATAACCAAGTTTATTGCAGCATTATTTACCATAGCCAAGATATGAAATCAACCTAGATGTCCCTCAGTGGGGGAAATGAAAGAAAATGTGATCACACACACACACACACACACACACACACACACACACACACACATACACCAGTGTAATTCTACTCATGCATCAGAAAAAAATGATATTGTACCATTTGTAAGGAAATGGAAAGACTTGGAAAATATTATGTTAAGTGAAGTAAGCCAGAACCAAAGAAACAGGCTACATGGTTTCCCTCATTTTTGGTAACTAGAATGTGCATCTAAATCTACAGGTAAACGTACTGAATGACCAAAACAAATAGATAAAACAAGAACATGATAAATTACACAGGATCCTAGTTGTTAATATGCAGTGGCGAAAGTAGGCTAAGCATGGGAGTAGTGGACAAAGGCTCAAGAGATATGGACACATAAAATAATATTCTATGAAATGAACTCCAAAAAAGGAAAATAAGAGGCACTTTTTAGTTGACTTTTTTTGTTCAAGTTTCCTTTTGTATTGTTTATTTGTTTGCATTTAGGAGAGTAAGGTCAGACACAGAAAGGATGAATAAATACAACGGTGATACTCAACAGACACCATGTAGAAAATGATATGGACATCTTGTGCAGGGGAACCAAAGAGAATGATTGGGAGAGAGTGATAGAAGGGAAAATGGTTCAAAAGGAATTGTATTTGGTATAGTTGGTAGCTGATTCATGTAACTGTAACCCCTCTGTATATCAACTACACAAAAACAATAAAAAACAAAAAGATCTCTCTCTCTCTCTCTTTTTCTCTCTCTCTCTCCTCACAAGATTTACAAGATTCTGTCATGGGCCTCCACAGTATTGACTTTAATCTAGTTATCACCTGCCAAAGGCCCTATCTTTTCACACTGTAGTTGGGATTGTTTCTGTCTTCTTAATATTTCACAATAGGGATTTAATTCTAGCACATGAAGCATTTGGAGACACACAACCCATATATCTAAACCATAACCTAAGCTTACATAAATTTGTTACATGTGTGTGTATACATATATACACAGGAAAAAAAATCTGTGCCCTGAGCTTTCTCTTTTTATATCACCCTTTTCTCAGTAAAAGCAAAACATCTTTCCTCTTTGCAATAGGTTTAGTGTATATGTCATTGTAAATCAAAGTCACTAAACTAAAAAGTCACTATTATTAATTAGGTAAAATGTAGGACTAGATTTTCAGAAAAGACTAAGTTTTGAAATGAAATAAATAAAACCACCATATCAAATTGTAACGTATCATGAGATGTTCCAAATTATTAGTTAAATACATGGACAATTAGATTGAAAATGCAAGCATAACTATGGGAACAATCAGTTAATTTCTTCATGTTAGACAAACTATAGCATGATAAAAGCAAATCCTAGTGGCAGATTTATGACCTTAAATCACATTTTTCTGCTCAACACTGTAGAAAACACATGGTCTCCCAGGCAGCATTATTGAAATAGCATTCTGAAATAATCTTACAGTGTAAACAACCCAGCATTTCTGTACAAGACAGATATTTAGAACTACATCCATTTTTTTCTCAACTTTCTCCAAATTGTATTCTCAATGAAAGCTTGCTATCATTAATACAGTAGTGTTAAACCTAATTGTTCAAATGAACTTTATGTTTAGAAACCAATAGTATACTCTAACAGACATGTTAGGCATAAGATTAATGATATTTACAGGGGCTCCACAAACATCTCATAAAACCAACATTCTGTCACTTAGCCGTATGGGCAAACCAAGCCTGACAATTGCTGTGTTCTAAAATTTCTGTTTACACTAGATACAAGGCAGACTTCAGCTAATAGCTTAAACCCTCTGTATGAAAAGTGTCTATTAAATCACTTACATTGAATAAATGTATAAGAAAGAAAAAAAACATAAGTGATGATAATGTGCTCTAGAGCAGATGTTCCCAGTAGTTGGGCAGGATAGTCCTGATTGTATCTAGCTCATACCACTAATCTTTTCTCACTATCAGTTTGTAAGAGTGAGCCAGAATAAATGGTCCAAACATCAAATGCTATCTTGAATGAAACAAAGAAGGTGTCCCTGGGAAATTAGGATGATCAGAGAGCTACATATATACAATGTCAAAGATTACTATATATTGGGGTTGGGAAGTTGGCTCAGTGGTAGAGCACTTGCCTTGCATGCCTGAGGCCCTGGGTTCGATTCCTCAGCACCACATAAGCAAAAAAGAAAAAAGCCAGAAGTGGCGCTGTGGCTCAAGTGGTAGAGCGCTAGCTTTGAGCTGAAGAGCTGAGGGACAGCGCTCAGGCCCAGAGTTCAGGCCCCATGACTGGACCAAAAAAAAAAAAAAAGATTACTATATATTATATGCAGACATCCACACTAAACACGATGATTACTGCAAGTAGGCCCTGAGTGATTTCCATTGTTTTCAATGTGGTCTGGACCTTGGATCACATGAATAAACCATACTATATAACAATGGTGATTAGTTATAAATTATTGAAATGTTGGTCTTGCTAGCTAACTCTTCTTTTTGGCTTTAATAAAGCAAGTTGTACTGTTGGACAAGCCTACAGGTAGACCTGTTACATTCTGATAGCCAAGTGAGGTATTATGGCTTTCTATCCACTGAACCTAAGGGGATTTATATCTGACAATAGCAATATAGATGAGTCAAAAAGTGGATCTTGGCTGAGTGTTCAGGTGTGATCTCAGTCACTGATGACCTGATTGCAACTTTTCCCACAACCTTGCAGGAGCCTGAGGCACCCAAATTGTGAGAGTAATGTTCTTGCTTTGAATTTTAGTGTAATTTTTATGCAACAAGTAATAACTAATATGTCACAGGAATATAAAGAAAAATACTGTTGCTATTGGTTATGGATCTTCCTCCTATTCTGGTTCTTAGTTTTAAGAAAATATTAACCTTATGGGGGCTGGGAAGGTGGCGCTTGCCTTGCATGCATGAGGCCCTGGGTTTGATTCCTCAGCACCCCATAAGCAAAAAGAAAAAAGCCAGAAGTGGTGCTGTGGCTCAAGTGGTAGAGCTCTAGCCTTGAGCTGAAGAGCATAGGGACAGTGCCCAGGCCCAGAGTTCAGGCCCCAGGACTGGACCAAAAAAAATATATTAACCTTATTTATGTCTATAGAAGTATACCCTTGGCTGGGTAGAGTGGCTCAAGTTGTATAGTGCTTGCTTACATTTGTGAGATGCTAAGTTCAAACATCTGTACTTCCAAAATAAAAATAAACATTAAAAAATGCACTCCGTCTTTTTCCTGTATTCTTACAGTAAGAACTCATTGGAAATTAGTATCTAGATTCCTTAATTTTATCAAATACTTTAGCAACATACACATCAAAAAGGGAAAAAGGAAATCGTATGAAGATTAGTAAGTTTTTTAAATAAGTTATAAATGTCTTATCTCATTTCCAATTATACAAATGGAACATTAAATACTATTTTCTATAGAGCATTTTATTTCACTAAGTGCAATTGAATATTATACATTTTAAAATTTGGTTCTATTTGTCAAATTATTAATATAAACAAAAGCAACAACTTTAACTCATACCTTCCATAAATTTGGTCTTTAATTTTATTTCTACTTTATATGCATTACTCATTTGATTTTTATATTGATTATTACACATTAACTTATGCTTTACTAGGATTTTTGCTGCTGCAAAGACAGATGTCTTCATTTAAAATAATTAAATTAACTAATAAATAATAAAATAATGCAATATCCTAATTGTGGATTAATTTACAGATTTATTTGTTTCTCTCAGAGGCAATTAGCAAGAATGGCAAATCCACATGTAAGCTCACCTACCTTTCAATATAAAATATAGATTGTGGAATTGTTTCAATATAACATTTAGCTAAGATCTAGTAAACAGATAGATGGTTGTCTAAGCTGTTAGCTTTCTTATTATTGTGACAAAGTATCTGACAGAAATAGCTTGAAAGAAGTTATTATTTTTATATCTCCTTTCCCCAATGTCAGTCCATCGTGGCAGAGAGGGAATGGCAAGAGGAAGCAGAGAAAAGTAGAGTACTGGAAGGGATCAGTGAAAGATATAACCCCAAGTCAACTTTCTCCTAAATGATCTATTTTCTCCAACTGTCTACTCACAATTCCAAGTTATGTCATCATATGATGAATACATCAAAGGATGGATATATTGATTAGTCAGATCACTCCTGATCTACTGTGATCTCTGAGAATGGCCTCCTAAACTCAAGCAAAAGCATACTTTATATGTGTCCTAAGCACTTTTGACCCTATCAACTTGACAATCATCCTATTATTGATTTTAAAAATCTACTAATGTTTTAGACTAGCATGAATATGTTAACAGATAGTTTAAAACATGTTATATAAAAACATCAAAAAGGGATTTTTGTTAGACTCATTTAATGCCTTAAATTTACAGCAAAAATAAGTCATATCTATAATAAGTGATATCTCACAGATATAGGAAAAATTAAAGAACAGAATTTGTTGATATTGATAGAATTCAGTGTAACAAGAAAAAAATTCATTTTAATTACTCATTTTCAACTAACTGAAAGTTACAAAATGACAGAAGACAAATTCTTTTGGAACAATATTTAAGTCATTCTTTTCAACCACTAAAACTATGTTAGCCGGATGCCGGTGGCTCACATCTGTAATCCTAGCTACTCAGGAGGCTGAGATCTGAGGATCACAGTTCAAAGTCAGCCTGGGCAAGTAAAGTCTGTAAGACTCCTATCTCCAATAAATCACTAGAAAATCAGAAGTGGCACTGTGGCTCAAGTCTTGAGCTGAAGAGCTGAGGAACAGCTCCCAAGCCCAGAGTTCAAGGCCCATGACTGACCAAAAAAATAAAAATAAAAAATAAAACTATGTTAATTTTTTTCACCTTTCGGTAATATTTCTACATTTTAAAACTGTGTATTATTTGCCTTGTCCTCAATATGAATCATCTCTAATCTTTTTAATCCTATAAGGTGGCTATTATTATTATGAATCCATAAAAGATCTCTAAATTGTTCAGGTCATAAAATTAGTAGCAAAGTCATGATTCAGTCTTGCTTCAGTCTGGGTCTTTTTTATCCTTGGCTTACTGTCAATGGATAATGAATAAAGTTAACTTTTACATTACATCATTTGATTTAGAAAACATTGCTGAATAAAAGAAATAACATAATTGCTATAAGGTGTTGTGGATCTTATTCTCTTGATTGATTATGTTAAAGAGTTTGCAAGAATGCCACACAAAAACCAAAACCCTCAATTTGACCTTTATCATAAATTCTTTCAAAGATGGACAAGAAAAAAACCTGCCTCTGAAGACCTTCTCATCTAATGTAGAAACTATGTGCTATATAAACCAAGTTTCTTCTTATAAAACAAGAATTGTGAAACTACATCTTCACTACTGTTTGCATTTCTTCTTGTAATACTGTAGGAACATATAATTCAACTGTAAAATAGAGACAACCATAATAAAGTAGATATAAGAGTTTCTTAAAGGTAACTAAAAAGTAATAGATAATAAAAGAGTTATACCAGTGTGGTGCTGGAGGCATGGGAGGTGATTTAGGAGACCTGTTAATGAGATGATTTTGCCTTGTTCATCATGAGCAGACATGACCTCAAACAAGATAGCAATTACAGAACAAAAAATAATAGGCTCAAAATATAGCATTTACTTTTCTATCTTTTATTTTTTGTCCTTTCAACTGTCTTTTACCTGCTTGCAGATATCTGCTGTGAAACCAATAGTTAAAACCCTTTGAACTACTCTAGGAAGAGAAAAATAGAGTGACACTAAGCCAGAAGAGAAAGCTGATAGTAGAAGCAATAAGGGGTTTTGTATAGATAAAGGGATAGAATACAAATGACGGCAAGATATTATGCATTTTCATTGAGACTAGAGAAAGAAGGAAGGTCAAATCTAAGAAAGGTGCCCTATGGGCTTAGAGACATAAGACTGATTCTTTTCAATGGAATAATGCTTCAAAATTATAGATACTATACTAGGCAAAGTTCTTTTACAATGGCATAGGATCAGCATTGCCTAAAAAAAAGGATAGCCTTTTAGTGACCTTTCCCAGACCATGATTAAAATTCAGTTTACAAATGTTCTCATTATCTCTCAAGATATGTGTAAAATAATGATTCTATTCTAATCTGACTTGCCTTTTTTTAAGCCTGGGAATTTCTATTTTATAGTCCTCTGCCCACAGTATTTCATTTTATGATGCAAAATAAGTCAAAGGATATAGATGATCCCGATAGTCTCCTATGCAACAGAGCTGCACACTTCATTTAAATGGAAATGTGCATTTTCATGGAAATTCAGGCCAGTATTGATGAACAAAGATAAGCTGCCACTACTAAATAGACTAGTAAAATTAAAAAATATATATAGTAGAAAACTCATAATATACAGTGAAATTTACTGAAAGATAGGGAAAATTAAGACTATATACAGGTTTGGATACATTGTATTTGTATGGTTACAAAGTTGAAAATCCCAGGACAAAAGTTGTGGAAGACAGATTGAATACTCAAATCTCTGATATGTGTAAGGAATTCATTTGAGAAAAATGAATTAGCCTATATTTTTGTATGAGCCATTTACTAAACATTATTCTGTGAATGTATTAAGAAATGATGCTAAGCTTCAGTGTCTCACATCTAAATTCTATCTACTCAAGGTGGCTGAGATCTGAGGATTACACTTTAAAGCCAACCTGGGTAGGAAAGACCATGAGACTCCTACCTCCAATTAAACAAACAAACCAGAAATGGTTCTGTGACTCAAGTGGTAGAGTGCTAGCTTTGACCTGTTAGCAGCGCAGGTCCCTGAGTTCAAGCCCCAGAACCAGTACCATAAAAACAGAAAAAGAAAAGGAAGAGACATCATAGATCCCATGCTCTTTTCTTTCTGAAACTATTACTATGAAAGTTTTTTTTAACATGCAGATTTTATAACTCATTTAAAAATGCTGAATAATTGAATAGTGTGCATCTGCACTAGAAACCTGTTAAGGATTAATAACTGTTTCTTTGCCAGGTACTGTATATTTTTTCCTGGATAACAAATTTCACTCCCATGGTTTTGGTTTAGCGTGTTTCTGTAAGATGTTAAAGGCCCTTTTGCTGCCATGTTAAAATTCTTAATGATTTTTTTAACAAGAGACTCTGCATTTTCACTTTGCATTCACTTTGTAAATTTAGAAGCCTGTTGGTAAAGGGCTTTGAAAGGGGGCAAAGCATAATCAGGTTCTCTGATTATGGCCTCTGGTGCTGTTTTTGCAGACATGGCAGCTGGTTGGAATGACCACACTTAGCCTGTTACACTTTCTCCAAAGACTACAATGTGTAGCAACATCAGGAGACTCGTATTCCCTTTGAAATCAAGTTTTTCCTTACTGTTTTAGGATAACATCTTTCTCTATCTCTTGTGGCTGCATAAGAGGCTTTCAGTTCAGTGTTTATCTTTCAAAACTCTCTTGCATTTCAGTCTGCCCATTGGATCATATTTGAGCATTGAAAACTGAATAAATGTGTTTGTAATTTCCAGGATATTACTTCACAAAATGGACAAAGAAATCGAGCTCTTTTTTTCCTTCTATGAATCAAGTAGATGTGTTGGTGACTTAGAGGCAGACATGAAAAGGGATGACAAAATAGGAGCTAAATGTGGTTTTGAGGAGATCTTCTCAAATCTGAATGTGGCAGTGTGTAGTACTCATCTGAGGTCTAGGGTGTGAAAGAGGAGTCAGCCTTTCTTCTCCAGCTTCACTTCCCAGCCTGGGCTTTATTTCAGGGTCTGACCATGAGTTCTTTTGCTCAAGTCTAGCACTCTGCCACAAGCCACACATCCATGTCCAGCTTATTTTAGTGATTAATTGGAGATAAGAGTCTCAAGGACTGTTTTTTCCTTTCATTGTTTCTAACATATTTATAAGATGATTTCTTTGTTGCTTTGTATGTCCCTCCCCCAC
>NW_012267289.1:8020569-8025994 GCF_000151885.1 Dipodomys ordii | reverse complement strand
CTCCCTCCCTCCCTCCCTCCCTCCCTTCTTTCTTTCTTTCTTTCTTTCTTTCTTTCTTTCTTTCTTTCTTTCTTTCTTTCTTTCTTTCTTTCTTCCTTTCTTTCTTTCTTCTTTTCCAATCCTAGAGTTTGAACTCTGAGCCTGGGCACTGTCCCTGAACTCCTTTCACTCCAGGTTAGATCTTTATTACTTGAGCCACAGCTCCACTTCCAGCCTTTTCTGTGATTATTTGAAGACCAGGGACTTTGCTGTCCAGGATGGCTTTGAACCACAATCCTCAGATCTCAGCCTTTCGAGAAGTTAGGATTGCAGGTATGAGCCATAGGCTCCAGGATACTCATTGTTAATGTGTTATGATGAATTTGATTGTTATCTTGACTATTTAGAAGCAGATAAGAGATTAGTAAAGCAGTCTTTTGGGTGTATTTGTGAGGGGTATTCCAAGTAGGACTAAGAAGGGAAGTCCCTTTGACTGTGGTGTCACCATCTCAGAGGCTTAGAGCTCAGATGAAATAAAAGAGGAAAAAGTAAGTTTCACTTTACAATCTGGTATCTTCTATTAGCTTATTAGTTGTACCTAATCACATATACAGTAAGTAGATTATGTTACTTTGGGCACAAATGACTTGTTCATTTATTCACTCAGACATAGTTTTAGCAGTAATGTTATTTCAGTTATTTATGATGATTGCATATTTCTACAGAATAAAGTGACTTGTTAATGTTACTTTCTTTCTTGAAAAAAAATGTGTAGTATAGAAAAAACACCTGAACTTAGTATCAATTTTGAACATTGGCTTACTAATTTAACTTGTCTCTGCTTTCTTAAAACATCAGTTTCTTTCTCTTCTACTCTTTGGCAGCCTCAGGTTATTTTCCTTGCTTCTTGCTGAGCCCATCTGGCTTAGTTTATGTGAAACTGCTATTTAGAAGGCAGATAATAAATATCTCAGGAGCATCATTTTCCTCTAAGCCTCAGTACTAAATGCCCTGCAGTGAATTATAAGGTTGCTCAGGATAAGTCACCTGTCCAGGTGTCTGGACCCAGGTTTCTGCAATCTGGTTAAAACATTTTCACATCATCCTGTGCTAGGGATGAGCTCTCAGTTCTGGGAGACACGACACATACTCATTGTATGAAAGAATAGCCTGGGATAACTTCTAAAAATGCACGTGTCTTAGTCATGCCCTGGACCTTTGAGTCAGAACCTTAGTGAGAGTAGATCGACAGATACATGGTCCTTACACTCTTCCTGTTTGACATTCTTGAGGATCAAACACATGTCAGGCAACAACTCGACTGTTAAGCTACTTGACAGCTACGCTAAGAAATCATAGGAAGCTGCTAGGCATCATTTAGTAACACCGATAATCCTAGCTACTTGGGGGAGGAAAAAAGACTCAGAAAAGGCATAAAAGTTCATGATAATCTTTCTCAAAGGAGAGCTATATATAGTGGCACATACCTTTATTGTGGAAAGGCACATACCTTTATTTATGGAAAGCCTAAAATGGGTGGATTTCAGGATTTCAGGTGCACTCTGGGCAGGAAATGAGACCCTACCTCAAAACAAGTCTAGTGCGAGAAAGGTTTAGATGAATTTTAGCAGTAAGAGGGCCTGCCAGGCAAGCACAAGGTTCTGAGTTCAAACGCTAGTACTTAGAAAACAACAAGTAAACCATAGGAATTTTAGATCTTGTTCTGAACCATACTACTATTTTATAATATCTTTATTTAAATCTTTTTCCTGTCCTGCAGGGTGATCTAGGAGAGAAAGGCTCATATTCTTTTTGTTTCCTTTTATGTAAAATAAGCTTTCCATCATCAGGTAAGTTGCTTTACATACCATCTCAATACTTTGTTTAATTAGAGAACATCCCTTTCTTGTTAACTCAGCCTCTTGGGGTGGAAAATTACCTTGACAAAGTAGTTTGCAATTTAGAGGTGGAGGTAGAGGTAGGCGTTAGGGAGGAGAAGAGGGCAATTATCAAACCAAGTATAGTGGTAATTATAGCTTGACTGGGAAGAGATCTTCCAATGAATATAACCTTGTAGTCAGCAGAAGATTTTCATACATAATCTGAGAGTTAAAGAGCTGATATTCTTTTTTAGTGTTAATGAATTGTAAATTAGTTTGTTATATGTTTCTACAGGAAAGAAGATTTACTAATGTTTCTATACCTGATGTTCTACTGAAAAAGACCATCTCATGTACAGGAATCATTAGGAGTGGCAAATAACTAGATATAATCAGTCAGCATGTATTTTTAGCAAATTCAGTCTGTTATGGTTTCAAGCAAGTAGAATTGGTACAAAGATAATGTCATTTAATGAGAAGCAGGTGCAATTTCCACCAAAATCCTGGAAGCTAGAAGACAGTCTTAATGCTGAATTCCTTTCTTCCTCCTTCCCTTTCCCATTTCCTTCTCTTCTTACTTTTTTCTTTTTCTTTTGGTATGTGAGTAGGTTTTCCTTTTCAATTCATCAGACATACATTTATCCACATGTTAACATGATATAGTTTAATAGAAGGGAAATACTTCAGTACTTACAATTTCCATTTTGTAAATGGTTTCGTCTCTTTTCTTCTGACTTCATTTTAGCCTTTATGTACCATTGGCACCTTTGAAAAAGGTAGAGAGAAGATTATTTCAATAATTGTAGGGTTGGAGTCATGGCTCAAGTGGCCAAAATCTTACTTAGCAAATTCAATATTGAGTTCATATTCTATTACCTCAAAATGTGTGTGTGTGTGTGTGTATATGTGTGTATGAAGAAGCAGAGACAATTGAAATATATATATATATATATATATATATTATATAGAAAAAGGGCTTGTGTTTCTTTAAAGTTTTAAAATATTTTATCATCTGTAGCTGCATAGAGGGGTTTCAATTCAACAAGTTCTTTTGTTTATATAAAAAGATGACTTTTAAGTATAGCTTAAAAAAACATGAAAATACTCCTGATAGAATGTTTTTTGTTTACATGAAAGTTAGCTGCTGACAAAAATAAGATACTATCAAATAGGATAGCTCCCCAAGATAGGTATCTTATAAAACATTTTATAATCAGCCATAACCATCATTTTCTTTCCTCTATGGCTTCTTAAAGTGGAATTGGTTAAAAAAACATTAATAATCAAAATTCTAAATTAGAATCCCAGAGGTTTAGGAAAGTATCATCTATTTCCAATGTAAAGAAGTATGATGGTTTATTTGTTTGAAAGTGGAATCTAGTAGGACCCTGTCCTGTTCATTTACTAGTTAACTGAGCTCTGTGTTTTCAACACAAATTCAAAAGTATCCATATGATTTGACAATTCATCACATTGCTAATTCTAATTGTTTCAACAGAATGCATTTCTGGTACACAAGCCAATCTATCATGGTGAATTGGGCCTCTAGCTCTATGGCAAATTGAATATATTCCCATATGGTAGCAAGCATTAGTTTGTCTGCCAATCAGTATCCCTTATATACTCTCTATTGATTAAAAAGTTCCACGATGGCGCTGAGAAGGTAGCTCAGTGGTAGAGTGTTTGTCTTGCATGCACGAGGCCCTGGGTTCAATTCCTCAACACCACATAAGCAGAAAAAGCTGGAAGTGGTGCTTTGGCTCAAGTGGTAGAGCGCTAGCCTTGTGCTGAAGAGCTGAGGGACAGCGCCCAGGCCCAGAGTTCAGGACCCTTGACTGACCATAAAAATAAAAGTTCCACGAAGCTTTTAAGTAATCATAGTGGCAATTGTGAACTCCTCTTACAGTTAAGAATACAGAAATAATGGCTATCAATACAACCACTGTACAATATCTATACTCCTTGGTAAATTCAGTAAAAAGAAGTCTAGGAAGGCTCCTTTACAGATGACACTTCCATTTTGTCAGAGCTCATATGATAAGTGTGGCATAAGTACTTGTTAATGTATTGGTCAATACCTTAGTCTGCTGTCAGGATTATAGATAATAACTTTTCTTCTTTTTTTTCTTCTCTGTGCTAGAGATTGACCTCAGGGCCTTGAACATGGTAAGCCAGTGCTCTACTACTGAGCTACATGCAGGCTCTTAATTTTTCACCTATGCATAACCTAGCTACAAAATCAAAGACTATGTGCTTTCTCTCACTGGAGGAATCTGATCTATAATTGATTGCAATTTTACATAAAGCTTAATAAAATATTAGTAACTAAGCAAAGTATTTTAAATGAATAAAAGAAAGGTTGCTTATAGTTCACACAGAACTACTGCCCATGTAAGTTGTGATTTGCTATTTCTATGCTTCCACTGGTCTCAAGGTTTTCTGGAGAGTTTGTGCAGCTGAGCTCTTGAGTTAGCCCCGGTATCTATTGTTGGGCTGCCATTCTCATTGCAATTTTAAATCATGACATTGATTTACAATTTAAATATAAATCATGATATTGATTTTTCAGGATGCATATGTTTTAGAATACAAAGAACATTTTGAAGTGTTCTATTATACCTCTATTAAAATTTTAGGTGGATTATTTTTTTTCCTTTGAAGGAATTATCAAAGGTTCTTGTAATTTTTGACAAAAAAGCCCTTCCCATTCTCAAGGGTTAAATAAGAAAATGATAGACATTTTTAAAAGTAAGGTCATACAAATTATTTTCCCATTTAGTTCTGAATTGTCAGTACCTGACTTATGTATACTGACTTCAATATACTGAAAACCAATGTATGATTTTGATACATTGTCACAGCAAGCCCTTCACAAGTCAGGATTGAGGCTAAGCCTTTTCCTGTGTTAGATTTATTTTACATTTTCATCCACACTATCCTAAAGTAGAGGAATATTAGATTTATAAAGCCAATTTAGGTAATCTACTAGATATCATTTGGCTTTATCAGGAGTTTTAAATAAGTTGTTCCCTCTACATTTTTTTTCAAGAAAAAAAATCGCTTTTGTGGTGTAATGGGATTACAGTAAGGGAGATATCATAAGTAACTTACTGGGAAGAGACCCATTTTACAATTTTCACACACCGTCACCTTCTCTGGGTGCCCTGCTTAGGGATTTAGTAGGAAGATCTAATGATGTTAGTTATGTGGTCACATAAACTTCCCAGTAAGAGAAGCACCTACCACGGGTCCTCCCTATCTCAGACGTACTTCTTCCATTTATGAGCATACACAGTGATTATAAGAAGTGAATATCACTTAATATTATTTTTTCCAAGTCTTTCCATTTCCTAACAAACGGGGCGATGTCATTCTTTCTGATGGAGGCATAGAATTCCACATTTTCTTGATCCATTCATCTACTGAGGAGCATCTGGGTTGGTTCTCTATCTTAGCTATGGTAAATAATGATGCAATAAACATAGTTGTGCTGGTAGCTTTAGTGTGGTCTTGTTTGTGATCATTTGGGTAAATGCTCAAAAGTGGGATTGCTGGGTCATAGGGGA